>NC_069501.1:1288713491-1288867081 GCF_027579735.1 Bombina bombina
TCTCTCTGTAGTACTACAGTACCTGTGTCTCTCTCTCTCTCTCTCTCTGTAGTACCACAGTACCTCTGTGTGTGTGTCTCTCTCTCTCTAGTACCACAGTACCTCTGTGTGTGTGTGTGTGTGTATCTCTGTAGTACCACAGTACCTGTGTGTGTCTCTCTCTCTCTCTGTAGTACCACAGTACCTCTGTGTGTGTGTGTGTGTCTCTCTCTCTCTAGTACCACAATACCTGTGTGATGCTGTAGCTCCCAGCTGTGTATGTTTAGAATGAGTGAGCACATACTTGCACCTTGCTGCGGGCGGGGCTCCCACCTACCCTATATTTAAGTCTATATTTATCTATACTGGATATCCTGGGTGTGATAGGCTGGCACTGTGCCATGCCCCTGTCACTCTCATCAAGTAGGAGGGAGATCTCCAGAGGATGATAAAGGAGAGATTTCACTCACTGGGAAATGTTGTTCTGGTCCATGGATCTGCACTGGTTTTTCTTAAAGGGATATTACACAGAATGTCAAAACACTATGCACTATACTTTATATTTATTTATTTTGTCCCCTTGCCCTCTAATTTAACTCTGAAAATGTTGTTTTTCTAAATTCCAATGGGTTTCCATAAATTAATGGGTGTGACCATGTTTCACCTTGTCTCTCTTTCTTGCTGAGAATAAGTAGGGACATATATATATAAAACTGACAATAAAAGAGTGTGTGCCTACAAGCTGTGTAGAACATAGACTTATCTGAAAGGGCTTCCACACATCCTTGTTTGCACTATCGGACATAAATAGAAAACTAGTTCAAACATGGCCCATTACTTTATAGAAATGTATCTTTACACTAAATATCTAAACAGTTGATTGTAAAACCCACATGTACTTAGTCTAAGGCTGATCTGTGCTGTGAGTACATCCTATGTGTAGCACGGAACATCACATAATCACTATCCCAATGATCTCCTGAGTATTAGTTACTGTACCATAGACTGAGTATTAGTTAATGTACCATACCCTGAGTATTAGTTACTGTAAGTACCATGCCCTGAGTATTAGTTACTGTAAGTACCATAACCGGAGTATTAGTTACTGTAAGTACCATACCCAGAGTATTAGTTACTGTACCATAGACTGAGTATTAGTTAATGTACCATACCCTGAGTATTAGTTAATGTACCATACCCTGAGTATTAGTTACTATAAGTACCATAACCGGAGTATTAGTTACTATAAGTACCATAGCCGGAGTATTAGTTACTATAAGTACCATACCCAGAGTATTAGTTACTGTAAGTACCATAACAGGAGTATTAGTTACTGTAAGTACCATACCCAGAGTATTAGTTACTGTACCGTAGACTGAGTATTAGTTGATGTACCATACCCTGAGGATTACTGTAAGTACCATACCCTGAGTATTAGTTACTGTAAGTACCATACCCAGAGTATTAGTTACTGTACCATAGACTGAGTATTAGTTAATGTACCATACCCTGAGAATTAGTTAATGTACCATACCCTGAGTATTAGTTACTATAAGTACCATAACCGGAGTATTAGTTACTGTAAGTACCATAACCAGAGTATTAAATACTATAAGTACCATACCCAGAGTATTAGTTACTGTAAGTACCATACCCAGAGTATTAGTTACTGTACCATAGACTATTAGTTGATGTACCATACCCTGAGTATTACTGTAAGTACCATACCCTGAGTATTAGTTACTGTAAGTACCATACCCAGAGTATTAGTTACTGTACCAAAGACTGAGTATTAGTTAATGTACCATGCCCTGATTATTAGTTACTGTAAGTACCATACCCTGAGTATTAGTTACTGTAAGTACCATACCCTGAGTATTAGTTACTGTAAGTACCATAACCGGAGTATTAGTTACTGTAAGTACCATACCCAGAGTATTAGTTACTGTACCATAGACTGAGTATTAGTTGATGTACCATACCCTGAGTATTGGTTACTGTAAGTACCATACCCTGAGTATTGGTTACTGTAAGTACCATACCCTGAGTATTAGTTACTGTAAGTACCATAACCAGAATATTAGTTACTATAAGTACCATACCCAGAGTATTAGTTACTGTACCATAGACTGAGTATTAGTTAATGTACCATACCCTGAGTATTAGTTACTGTACCATAGCCTGAGTATTAGTTACTGTACCATAGACTAAGTATTAGTTAATGTACCATACCCAGAGTATTAGTTACTGTACCATAGACTGAAGATTAGTTAATGTACCATACCCTGAGTATTAGTTACTGTAAGTACCATACCCTGAATATTAGTTACTGTAAGTACCATAACCGGAATATTAGTTACTATAAGTACCATACCCAGAGTATTAGTTACTGTACCATAGACTGAGTATTAGTTAATGTACCATACCTTAAGTATTAGTTAATGTACATACCCTGAGTATTAGTTACTGTAAGTACCATAACCGGAGTATTAGTTACTATAAGTACCATACCCAGAGTATTAGTTACTGTAAGTACCATAACAGGAGTATTAGTTACTGTAAGTACCATACCCTGAGTATTAGTTACTGTAAGTACCATACCGAGAGTATTAGTTACTGTACCGTAGAATGAGTATTAGTTAATGTACCATACCCTGAGTATTAGTTACTGTACCATAGCCTGAGTATTAGTTACTGTACCTTAGACTGAGTATTAGTTAATGTACCATACCCTGAGTATTAGTTACTGTAAGTACCATACCCTGAGTATTAGTTACTGTAAGTACCATAACCTGAATATTAGTTACTATAAGTACCATACCCAGAGTATTAGTTACTGTACCATAGACTGAGTATTAGTTAATGTACCATACCCTGAGTATTAGTTACTGTACCATAGACTAAGTATTAGTTAATGTACCATACCCAAAGTATTAGTTACTGTACCATAGACTGAGTATTAGTTAATGTACCATACCCTGAGTATTAGTTACTGTACCATAGCCTGAGTATTAGTTACTGTACCATAGACTAAGTATTAGTTAATGTACCATACCCTGAGTATTAGTTACTATAAGTACCATACCCTGAGTATTAGTTACTGTAAGTACCATAACCGGAGTATTAGTTACTATAAGTACCATACCCAGAGTATTAGTTACTGTAAGTACCATAACAGGAGTATTAGTTACTGTAAGTACCATACCCAGAGTATTAGTTACTGTACCATAGACTGAATATTAGTTAATGTACCATACCCTGAGTATTAGTTACTGTAAGTACCATACCCTGAGTATTAGTTACTGTAAGTACCATAACCAGAATATTAGTTACTATAAGTACCATACCCAGAGTATTAGTTACTGTACCATAGACTGAGTATTAGTTACTGTACCATACCCTGAGTATTAGTTACTGTAACATAGACTAAGTATTAGTTAATGTACCATACCCTGAGTATTAGTTACTGTAAGTACCATACCCTGAGTATTAGTTACTGTAAGTACCATATCCGGAGTATTAATTACTATAAGTACCATACCCAGAGTATTAGTTACTGTAAGTAGCATAACCGGAGTATTAGTTACTGTAAGTACCATACCCTGTGTATTAGTTAATGTAAGTACCATAACCGGAGTATTAGTAACTGTATGTACCATACCCAGAGTATTAGTTACTGTAAGTACCATACCCAGAGTATTAGTTGCTGTAACATAGACTAAGTATTAGTTAATGTACCATACCCTGAGTATTAGTTACTGTAAGTACCATACCCTGAGTATTAGTTATTGTAAGTACCATAACCGGAGTATTAGTTACTATAAGTACCATAGACTGAGTATTAGTTACTGTACCATACCCTGAGTATTAGTTACTGTAAGTACCATACCCTGAGTATTCTTTATAATTAATTTTTATTGAAAAGGTCGAACCATACAAGCAAAGATGTTGATAACACCCGACATCTATTGAAACAAATTCATTGGATATAAAGACAACCAAATAACAAACACATAGAAAATAGTGATGTCGCGAACTTAAAAATTTCGGTTTGCGAATGGCGGACTCAAACTTCCGCTATTGTTCGCGAACCGGCGAACCGCCATTGAATTCAATAGGCAGGCGAACTTTAAAACCCACAAGGACTCTTTCTGGCCACAATAGTGATGGAAAAGTTGTTTCAAGGGGATTAACACCTGGACTGTGGCATGCCAGAGGGGGATCCATGGCAAAACTCCCATGGAAAATTACATAGCTGATGCAGAGTAAAGGGCCTAAATCACCTAACATTAATAAATTGTTTGCAATAACGTGCTTTAAAACATCAGTTATGATGTCGTATCGATCAGGTAGTGTAAGGGTTACGCCCGCTTCACAGTGACAGACCAAACTCCAAGTGTAACGCACCGCAAACAACCGCAAACAGTCCATTTGCACAACCACGAGATAGATAGATTTGATAGATATAAGATAGATACATAGATTACATAGCTCAATCGATGCAATATACATATGATCAATACAAATTACATAGATCAATAGATGCAATATACATTTGATAGATACGAATTACATAGATCAGTAGATGCAATATCCATTTGATAGATACAAATGTTATCGATCCAAAGATGCAATATACATTTGATAGATACGTTTGATAGTTAGATAGATTTGATAGATAAATAGATAGATTTGAAAGATATATAATTTCCCTGACAGAGTATAACAATAAGACATTCGGTCTGGGACCCGTGGTGTGTTAAGTAGTACTATTCTTAGCAGTGTACTACTACCTGTTACTCCCCCTATAGGGGGAGGTCTATATGGCCTGCATTTTTGGAACAGGGAGATGGAAGAAGATGATTGGTCTGTTCTCCTACTTCAAATTTGTCAAAAACACAAGTGGCTGTCTCAAAACAGTCCGGACACGAGATAGATAGATTTGATAGATAGATATACATAGATTGATAGTTAGATAGAATCGATAGAAGATAAATAGATAGATTTGATAGATATATAATTACCCTGACAAAGTATAATAATTAAACATGCGGTCTGGGACCCATGGTAACTAGGTTGTGTTAAGTAGTACTATTCTTAGCACTTTAATCCCTGTTACTCCCCCTATCGGGGGAAGTCTATATGGCCTGCATGATTACCCTGACAAAATATAATAATAAGACATGCGGTCTGGGACCCATGGTAACTAGGTTGTGTTAAGTAGTACTATTCTTAGCACTTTCATCCCTGTAACTCCTCCTATCGGGGAAGGTCTATATGGCCTGCATGATTACCATGACAAAGTATAACAACAAGACACGCGGTCTGGGACCCATGGTAACTAGGTTGTGTTAAGTAAAACTTTTCTTAGCAGTTTAATCCCTCTTACTCCCCCTTTCGGTGGAGGTCTATATGGCCTGCATGATTACCCTGACAAAGTATAACAACAAAACATGCGGTGTGGGACCCATGGTAACTAGGTTGTGTTAAGTAGTACTAATCTTAGAACTTTAATCCCTGTTACTCCCCCTATCAAGGGAGGTCTATATGGCCTGCATGATTACCCTGACAAAGTATAATAACAAAACATGCGGTCTGGGACCCATGGTAACTAGGTTGTGTTAAGTAGTACTATTCTTAGCACTTTAATCCCTGTTACTCCCCCTATTGGGGGAGGTGTATATGGCCTGCCTGATTATCCTGGCAAAATATAACAACAAGACATAGGGTCTGGGAACCACTGTTAATGTTAACTAGGTTGTGTTAAGTTGTACTATTCTTAGCACTTTAATCCCTGTTACTCCCCCTATCAAGGGAGGTCTATATGGCCTGCATGATTAACCTGACAAAGTATAACAACAAAACATGCGTTCTGGGACCCATGGTAACTAGGTTGTGTTAAGTTGTACTATTCTTAGCATTTTCATGCCTGTAACTTCCCCTATCGGGGGAGGTCTATATGGCCTGGATGATTACCCTGACAAAATATAACAACAAAACATGCGGTCTGGGACCCATGGTGGTACTGGTATAACTAGGTTTTCTTAAGTATTACTATTCTTTGCAGTTTAATCCCTGTGATTGGTCTGTCCTCCTACTTCAAATTTGTCAAAAACACAAGTGGCTGTCTCAAAACAGTCCAGACACAAGATAGATAGATAGGATAGATAGATATACATAGATTGATAGGTAAATAGAATCGATAGAAGATAAATAGATAGATTTGTTAGATATATAATTACCCTGACAAAGTATAATAATTAAACATGCGGTCTGGGACCCATGGTAACTAGGTTGTGTTAAGTAATACTATTCTTAGCACTTTCATCCCTGTAACTCCTCCTATCGGGGGAGGTCTATATGGCCTGCATGATTACCATGACAAAGTATAACAACAAGACACGCGGTCTGGGACCCATGGTAACTAGGTAGTGTTAAGTAGTACTTTTCTTAGCATTTTAATCCCTTTTACTCCCCCTATCGGGGGAGGTCTATATGGCCTGCATGATTACCTTACCAAAATATAACAATAAGACATGCGGTCTGGGACCCATGGTAACTAGGTTGCGTTAAGTAGTACTATTCTTAGCACTTTAATCCCTGTTACTCCCCCTATCAAGGGAGGTCTATATGGCCTGCATGATTACCCTGACAAAGTATAACAACCAAACATGCGGCCTGGGACCCATGGTGGTACTGGTATAACTAGGTTTTCTTAAGTATTACTATTCTTAGCAGTTTAATCCCTGTGATTGGTCTGTCCTCCTACTTCAAATTTGTCAAAAACACAAGTGGCTGTCTCAAAACAGTCCAGACACAAGATAGATAGATAGGATAGATAGATATACATAGATTGATAGGTAAATAGAATCGATAGAAGATAAATAGATAGATTTGTTAGATATATAATTACCCTGACAAAGTATAATAATTAAACATGCGGTCTGGGACCCATGGTAACTAGGTTGTGTTAAGTAATACTATTCTTAGCACTTTAATTTCTGTTACTCCCCCTATCGGGGGAGGTCTATATGGTCTGCATGATTACCCTGACAAAGTATAATAACAAAACATGCGGTCTGGGACCCATGGTAACTAGGTTGTGTTAAGTAGTACTATTCTTAGCACTTTAATCCCTGTTACTCCCCCTATCGGGGGAGGTCTATATGGCCTGCATGATTACCTTACCAAAATATAACAATAAGACATGCGGTCTGGGAACCAGTGTTAACTAGGTTGTGTTAAGTAGTACTATTCTTAGCACTTTAATCCCTGTTACTCCCCCTATCGGGGGAGGTCTATATGACCTGCATGATTACCTTACCAAAATATAACAATAAGACATGCGGTCTAGGAACCAGTGTTAACTAGGTTGTGTTAAGTAGTACTATTCTTAGCACTTTAATCCCTGTTACTCCACCTATCGGGGGAGGTCTATATGGCCTGCATGATTCGCCTTACAAAATATAATAATAAAACATATGCTCTGGGACCCATGGTAAGGTTGTGTTAAGTAGTACTGTTCTTAGCATTTTAATACCTGTTACTCACCCTATCGGGGGAGGTCTATATGGCCTGCATGATTACCCTTACAAAATATAATAATAAAACATATGCTCTGGGACCCATGGTAAGGTTGTGTTTAGTAGTACTGTTCTTAGCATTTTAATAACTGTTACTCACCCTATTGGGGGAGGTCTATATGGCCTGCATGATTACCCTTACAAAATATAATAATAAAACATATGCTCTGGGACCCATGGTAAGGTTGTGTTAAGTAGTACTGTTCTTAGCATTTTAATACCTGTTACTCCCCCTATCGGGGGAGGTCTATATGGCCTGCATGATTACCCTTACAAAATATAATAATAAAACATGCGGTCTGGGACCCATGGTAACTAGGTTGTGTTAAGTAGTACTGTTCTTAGCATTTTAATACCTGTTACTCACCCTATCGGGGGAGGTCTATATGGCCTGCATGATTACCCTTACAAAATATAATAATAAAACATATGCTCTGGGACCCATGGTAAGGTTGTGTTAAGTAGTACTGTTCTTAGCATTTTAATACCTGTTACTCACCCTATCGGGGGAGGTCTATATGGCCTGCATGATTACCCTTACAAAATATAATAATAAAACATATGCTCTGGGACCCATGGTAAGGTTGTGTTAAGTAGTACTGTTCTTAGCATTTTAATACCTGTTACTCACCCTATCGGGGGAGGTCTATATGGCCTGCATGATTACCCTTACAAAATATAATAATAAAACATGCGGTCTGGGACCCATGGTAACTAGGTTGTGTTAAGTAGTACTGTTCTTAGCATTTTAATACCTGTTACTCACCCTATCGGGGGAGGTCTATATGGCCTGCATGATTACCTTACCAAAATATAACAATAAGACATGCGGTCTGGGAACCAGTGTTAACTAGGTTGTGTTAAGTAGTACTATTCTTAGCACTTTAATCCCTGTTACTCCCCCTATCGGGGGAGGTCTATATGGCCTGCATGATTACCTTACCAAAATATAACAATAAGACATGCGGTCTAGGAACCAGTGTTAACTAGGTTGTGTTAAGTAGTACTATTCTTAGCACTTTAATCCCTGTTACTCCACCTATCGGGGGAGGTCTATATGGCCTGCATGATTACCCTTACAAAATATAATAATAAAACATATGCTCTGGGACCCATGGTAAGGTTGTGTTAAGTAGTACTGTTCTTAGCATTTTAATACCTGTTACTCACCCTATCGGGGGAGGTCTATATGGCCTGCATGATTACCCTTACAAAATATAATAATAAAACATATGCTCTGGGACCCATGGTAAGGTTGTGTTAAGTAGTACTGTTCTTAGCATTTTAATACCTGTTACTCACCCTATTGGGGGAGGTCTATATGGCCTGCATGATTACCCTTACAAAATATAATAATAAAACATATGCTCTGGGACCCATGGTAAGGTTGTGTTAAGTAGTACTGTTCTTAGCATTTTAATACCTGTTACTCCCCCTATCGGGGGAGGTCTATATGGCCTGCATGATTACCCTTACAAAATATAATAATAAAACATGCGGTCTGGGACCCATGGTAACTAGGTTGTGTTAAGTAGTACTGTTCTTAGCATTTTAATACCTGTTACTCACCCTATCGGGGGAGGTCTATATGGCCTGCATGATTACCCTTACAAAATATAATAATAAAACATATGCTCTGGGACTCATGGTAAGGTTGTGTTAAGTAGTACTGTTCTTAGCATTTTAATACCTGTTACTCACCCTATCGGGGGAGGTCTATATGGCCTGCATGATTACCCTTACAAAATATAATAATAAAACATATGCTCTGGGACCCATGGTAAGGTTGTGTTAAGTAGTACTGTTCTTAGCATTTTAATACCTGTTACTCCCCCTATCGGGGGAGGTCTATATGGCCTGCATGATTACCCTTACAAAATATAATAATAAAACATGCGGTCTGGGACCCATGGTAACTAGGTTGTGTTAAGTAGTACTGTTCTTAGCATTTTAATACCTGTTACTCACCCTATCGGGGGAGGTCTATATGGCCTGCATGATTACCTTACCAAAATATAACAATAAGACATGCAGTCTGGGAACCAGTGTTAACAATGTTGTGTTAAGTAGTACTGTTCTTAGCATTTTAATACCTGTTACTCCCCCTATCGGGGGAGGTCTATATGGCCTGCATGATTACCCTTACAAAATATAATAATAAAACATGCGGTCTGGGACCCATGGTAACTAGGTTGTGTTAAGTAGTACTGTTCTTAGCATTTTAATACCTGTTACTCACCCTATCGGGGGAGGTCTATATGGCCTGCATGATTACCCTTACAAAATATAATAATAAAACATATGCTCTGGGACTCATGGTAAGGTTGTGTTAAGTAGTACTGTTCTTAGCATTTTAATACCTGTTACTCACCCTATCGGGGGAGGTCTATATGGCCTGCATGATTACCCTTACAAAATATAATAATAAAACATATGCTCTGGGACCCATGGTAAGGTTGTGTTAAGTAGTACTGTTCTTAGCATTTTAATACCTGTTACTCACCCTATCGGGGGAGGTCTATATGGCCTGCATGATTACCCTTACAAAATATAATAATAAAACATATGCTCTGGGACCCATGGTAAGGTTGTGTTAAGTAGTACTGTTCTTAGCATTTTAATAACTGTTACTCACCCTATTGGGGGAGGTCTATATGGCCTGCATGATTACCCTTACAAAATATAATAATAAAACATATGCTCTGGGACCCATGGTAAGGTTGTGTTAAGTAGTACTGTTCTTAGCATTTTAATACCTGTTACTCCCCCTATCGGGGGAGGTCTATATGGCCTGCATGATTACCCTTACAAAATATAATAATAAAACATGCGGTCTGGGACCCATGGTAACTAGGTTGTGTTAAGTAGTACTGTTCTTAGCATTTTAATACCTGTTACTCACCCTATCGGGGGAGGTCTATATGGCCTGCATGATTACCCTTACAAAATATAATAATAAAACATATGCTCTGGGACCCATGGTAAGGTTGTGTTAAGTAGTACTGTTCTTAGCATTTTAATACCTGTTACTCACCCTATCGGGGGAGGTCTATATGGCCTGCATGATTACCCTTACAAAATATAATAATAAAACATATGCTCTGGGACCCATGGTAAGGTTGTGTTAAGTAGTACTGTTCTTAGCATTTTAATACCTGTTACTCACCCTATCGGGGGAGGTCTATATGGCCTGCATGATTACCCTTACAAAATATAATAATAAAACATGCGGTCTGGGACCCATGGTAACTAGGTTGTGTTAAGTAGTACTGTTCTTAGCATTTTAATACCTGTTACTCACCCTATCGGGGGAGGTCTATATGGCCTGCATGATTACCTTACCAAAATATAACAATAAGACATGCGGTCTGGGAACCAGTGTTAACTAGGTTGTGTTAAGTAGTACTATTCTTAGCACTTTAATCCCTGTTACTCCCCCTATCGGGGGAGGTCTATATGGCCTGCATGATTACCTTACCAAAATATAACAATAAGACATGCGGTCTAGGAACCAGTGTTAACTAGGTTGTGTTAAGTAGTACTATTCTTAGCACTTTAATCCCTGTTACTCCACCTATCGGGGGAGGTCTATATGGCCTGCATGATTACCCTTACAAAATATAATAATAAAACATATGCTCTGGGACCCATGGTAAGGTTGTGTTAAGTAGTACTGTTCTTAGCATTTTAATACCTGTTACTCACCCTATCGGGGGAGGTCTATATGGCCTGCATGATTACCCTTACAAAATATAATAATAAAACATATGCTCTGGGACCCATGGTAAGGTTGTGTTAAGTAGTACTGTTCTTAGCATTTTAATACCTGTTACTCACCCTATTGGGGGAGGTCTATATGGCCTGCATGATTACCCTTACAAAATATAATAATAAAACATATGCTCTGGGACCCATGGTAAGGTTGTGTTAAGTAGTACTGTTCTTAGCATTTTAATACCTGTTACTCCCCCTATCGGGGGAGGTCTATATGGCCTGCATGATTACCCTTACAAAATATAATAATAAAACATGCGGTCTGGGACCCATGGTAACTAGGTTGTGTTAAGTAGTACTGTTCTTAGCATTTTAATACCTGTTACTCACCCTATCGGGGGAGGTCTATATGGCCTGCATGATTACCCTTACAAAATATAATAATAAAACATATGCTCTGGGACTCATGGTAAGGTTGTGTTAAGTAGTACTGTTCTTAGCATTTTAATACCTGTTACTCACCCTATCGGGGGAGGTCTATATGGCCTGCATGATTACCCTTACAAAATATAATAATAAAACATATGCTCTGGGACCCATGGTAAGGTTGTGTTAAGTAGTACTGTTCTTAGCATTTTAATACCTGTTACTCCCCCTATCGGGGGAGTTCTATATGGCCTGCATGATTACCCTTACAAAATATAATAATAAAACATGCGGTCTGGGACCCATGGTAACTAGGTTGTGTTAAGTAGTACTGTTCTTAGCATTTTAATACCTGTTACTCACCCTATCGGGGGAGGTCTATATGGCCTGCATGATTACCTTACCAAAATATAACAATAAGACATGCAGTCTGGGAACCAGTGTTAACAATGTTGTGTTAAGTAGTACTGTTCTTAGCATTTTAATACCTGTTACTCCCCCTATCGGGGGAGGTCTATATGGCCTGCATGATTACCCTTACAAAATATAATAATAAAACATGCGGTCTGGGACCCATGGTAACTAGGTTGTGTTAAGTAGTACTGTTCTTAGCATTTTAATACCTGTTACTCACCCTATCGGGGGAGGTCTATATGGCCTGCATGATTACCCTTACAAAATATAATAATAAAACATATGCTCTGGGACTCATGGTAAGGTTGTGTTAAGTAGTACTGTTCTTAGCATTTTAATACCTGTTACTCACCCTATCGGGGGAGGTCTATATGGCCTGCATGATTACCCTTACAAAATATAATAATAAAACATATGCTCTGGGACCCATGGTAAGGTTGTGTTAAGTAGTACTGTTCTTAGCATTTTAATACCTGTTACTCACCCTATCGGGGGAGGTCTATATGGCCTGCATGATTACCTTACCAAAATATAACAATAAGACATGCGGTCTGGGAACCAGTGTTAACAAGGTTGTGTTAAGTAGTACTGTTCTTAGCATTTTAATACCTGTTACTCCCCCTATCGGGGGAGGTCTATATGGCCTGCATGATTACCCTTACAAAATATAATAATAAAACATGCGGTCTGGGACCCATAGTAACTAGGTTGTGTTAAGTAGTACTGTTCTTAGCATTTTAATACCTGTTACTCACCCTATTGGGGGAGGTCTATATGGCCTGCATGATTACCCTTACAAAATATAATAATAAAACATATGCTCTGGGACCCATGGTAAGGTTGTGTTAAGTAGTACTGTTCTTAGCATTTTAATACCTGTTACTCCCCCTATCGGGGGAGGTCTATATGGCCTGCATGATTACCCTTACAAAATATAATAATAAAACATGCGGTCTGGGACCCATGGTAACTAGGTTGTGTTAAGTAGTACTGTTCTTAGCATTTTAATACCTGTTACTCACCCTATCGGGGGAGGTCTATATGGCCTGCATGATTACCCTTACAAAATATAATAATAAAACATATGCTCTGGGACTCATGGTAAGGTTGTGTTAAGTAGTACTGTTCTTAGCATTTTAATACCTGTTACTCACCCTATCGGGGGAGGTCTATATGGCCTGCATGATTACCCTTACAAAATATAATAATAAAACATATGCTCTGGGACCCATGGTAAGGTTGTGTTAAGTAGTACTGTTCTTAGCATTTTAATACCTGTTACTCACCCTATCGGGGGAGGTCTATATGGCCTGCATGATTACCCTTACAAAATATAATAATAAAACATATGCTCTGGGACCCATGGTAAGGTTGTGTTAAGTAGTACTGTTCTTAGCATTTTAATACCTGTTACTCCCCCTATCGGGGGAGGTCTATATGGCCTGCATGATTACCCTTACAAAATATAATAATAAAACATGCGGTCTGGGACCCATGGTAACTAGGTTGTGTTAAGTAGTACTGTTCTTAGCATTTTAATACCTGTTACTCACCCTATCGGGGGAGGTCTATATGGCCTGCATGATTACCTTACCAAAATATAACAATAAGACATGCGGTCTGGGAACCAGTGTTAACTAGGTTGTGTTAAGTAGTACTATTCTTAGCACTTTAATCCCTGTTACTCCCCCTATCGGGGGAGGTCTATATGGCCTGCATGATTACCTTACCAAAATATAACAATAAGACATGCGGTCTAGGAACCAGTGTTAACTAGGTTGTGTTAAGTAGTACTATTCTTAGCACTTTAATCCCTGTTACTCCACCTATCGGGGGAGGTCTATATGGCCTGCATGATTAGCCTTACAAAATATAATAATAAAACATATGCTCTGGGACCCATGGTAAGGTTGTGTTAAGTAGTACTGTTCTTAGCATTTTAATACCTGTTACTCACCCTATCGGGGGAGGTCTATATGGCCTGCATGATTACCCTTACAAAATATAATAATAAAACATATGCTCTGGGACCCATGGTAAGGTTGTGTTAAGTAGTACTGTTCTTAGCATTTTAATACCTGTTACTCACCCTATCGGGGGAGGTCTATATGGCCTGCATGATTACCCTTACAAAATATAATAATAAAACATATGCCCTGGGACCCATGGTAAGGTTGTGTTAAGTAGTACTGTTCTTAGCATTTTAATACCAGTTACTCCCCCTATCGGGGGAGGTCTATATGGCCTGCATGATTACCCTTACAAAATATAATAATAAAACATGCGGTCTGGGACCCATGGTAACTAGGTTGTGTTAAGTAGTACTGTTCTTAGCATTTTAATACCTGTTACTCACCCTATCGGGGGAGGTCTATATGGCCTGCATGATTACCCTTACAAAATATAATAATAAAACATATGCTCTGGGACTCATGGTAAGGTTGTGTTAAGTAGTACTGTTCTTAGCATTTTAATACCTGTTACTCACCCTATCGGGGGAGGTCTATATGGCCTGCATGATTACCCTTACAAAATATAATAATAAAACATATGCTCTGGGACCCATGGTAAGGTTGTGTTAAGTAGTACTGTTCTTAGCATTTTAATACCTGTTACTCCCCCTATCGGGGGAGGTCTATATGGCCTGCATGATTACCCTTACAAAATATAATAATAAAACATGCGGTCTGGGACCCATGGTAACTAGGTTGTGTTAAGTAGTACTGTTCTTATTAGTTTAATACCTGTTACAACCCCTAATGGTGGGAGGTCTATATGGCCTGCATGATTAGCCGCACCAAACAAAACAACAAGACATGCGTTCTTGGACTGGGACCCATGGCTAACTTGGTTGTGTAAAGTAGTACTATTCTTAGCACTTTCATCCCTGTTACTGCCACCTCTCGGGGGAGGTCTACATGGCCATCATGATTACCTTACCAAAATATAACAATAAGACATGCGGTCTGGGACCCATGGTAACTAGGTTGTGTAGTACTATTCTTAGCACTTTAATCCCTGTTACTCCCCCTATCGGGGGAGGTCTATATGGCCTGCTTGATTATCCTGACAAAATATAACAACAAGACATGCGGTCTGGGAACCACTGTTAATGTTAACTAGGTTGTGTTAAGTTGTACTATTCTTAGCACTTTAATCCCTGTTACTCCCCCTATCAAGGGAGGTCTATATGGCCTGCATGATTACCCTGACAAAGTATAACAACCAAACATGCGGCCTGGGACCCATGGTGGTACTGGTATAACTAGGTTTTCTTAAGTAGTACTATTCTTAGCAGTTTAATCCCTGTTATTGGTCTGTCCTCCTACTTCAAATTTGTCAAAAACACAAGTGGCTGTCTCAAAACAGTCCGGACAGAAGATAGATAGATAAATAGGATAGATAGATATACATAGATTGATAGTTAGATAGAATCGATAGAAGATAAATAGATAGATTTGTTAGATATATAATTACCCTGACAAAGTATAATAATTAAACATGCGGTCTGGGACCCATGGTAACTAGGTTGTGTTAAGTAGTACTGTTCTTATCAGTTTAATCCCTCTTACTACTCCTATCGGGGGAGGTCTATATGGCCTGCATGATTACCCTGACAAAGTATAACAACAAAACATGCGGTCTGGGACCCATGGTAACTAGGTTGTGTTAAGTAGTACTATTCTTAGCACTTTAATCCCTGTTACTCCCCCTATTGGGGGAGGTCTATATGGCCTGCCTGATTATCCTGACAAAATATAACAACAAGACATGCGGTCTGGGAACCACTGTTAACTAGGTTGTGTTAAGTTGTACTGTTCTTAGCACTTTAATCCCTGTTACTCCCCCTATCAAGGGAGGTGTATATGGCCTGCATGATTAGCCTAACAAAGTAAAACAACAAAACATGCGGTCTGGGACCCATGGTAACTAGGTTTATTTCAGTAGTACTGTTCTTATTAGTTTAATACCTGTTACAACCCCTAATGGTGGGAGGTCTATATGGCCTGCATGATTAGCCGCACCAAACAAAACAACAAGACATGCGGTCTTGGACTGGGACCCATGGCTAACTTGGTTGTGATAGAATAGATAGATAGGAGCGCCACAAATAGGCAGGGTCTTATATGATTTATATTTGTAGGTCTAGTTCTAGACCATGGGTTAGAGTAGCATATATTAAATGTATAAAAAAGTCTCTGTATAAGATTATGTGGCACAGGGATAGGCTTAGATGTTTGATATAAATGTTTATAAAATACTTTTTATTACAATTTGCACAAAATATCATATAATTAGAAACAATTAGGTACAATTTGCACAGAATATTATATAATTAAAAACAGTTAAGTACATGGATCCATGTGGACAAAATCCTATTTCGTATAAGTATGTCCTAAAATAGTCTAAAACAAATGTGACTGTCTGAATGTTAAATTGTGTATGAGTCTCACATATACAATGTAATGGTGTGGTCGCTCTGATAAGTGACCTCTCTAGTGTAGTTGACACAAAAGTTATGTGATAAAAGCTCAAGAACAACAACACAATGTCATATAAGGATAAAAACAATGATGGTATAGTAAACAAAGATGTGAGCGTTGTGATCAAAGATATTTAAAAAATCGGTCTCCAAAGATGAGATCTACAAAAGCAGTTGAAATAAACATGTGAATAAATACAAATAAAAATGTGATCCACAAAAACATGTATATGTATATACTCAGTCCAAAGTTGTGAAAGCAAATCGCAAAAATTGTAAAAAATGTTGAAAAAATGCTGAAAAAAAAAAAATCTTTTGTGAGCAACTAGTGTGTACACAAACTAGTAAACGTGATTATGAAGTCGTTTTGGAGGTGTGAAAGTTCCTGGAATTTACTCCATTTGGTGTAATGATCCTTTGTTTGTAATCCTAAAAAATGTTTGAAGATCAAATATAAAATTGTGTAAAAGTGTGACCAATGTGTGGTGAGAAAAATAAAAAATAATAAAAATAGATGGTAAAAATAAAAATGATGATAAGAAAAAAATAAAAATAGAAATATTCTGGGAATTCCTCAAGACCTGTAAATAGAAAATACTGACATAGTGTAATACTGTTTAGGTATTTTAAAATTGATAGGAATAAAACTCACCATATATCTGTCAACGCGTTTCGGCATAATTAGTCTTGAAAAAGGCCTCCTTGGCAGGCCGAAACGCGTTGACAGATATATGGTGAGTTTTATTCCTATCAATTTTAAAATACCTAAACAGTATTACACTATGTCAGTATTTTCTATTTACAGGTCTTGAGGAATTCCCAGAATATTTCTATTTTTATTTTTTTCTTATCATCATTTTTATTTTTACCATCTATTTTTATTATTTTTTATTTTTCTCACCACACATTGGTCACACTTTTACACAATTTTATATTTGATCTTCAAACATTTTTTAGGATTACAAACAAAGGATCATTACACCAAATGGAGTAAATTCCAGGAACTTTCACACCTCCAAAATCACGTTTACTAGTTTGTGTACACACTAGTTGCTCACAAAAGATTTTTTTTTATTTTTTTTTTCAGCATTTTTTCAACATTTTTTACAATTTTTGCGATTTGCTTTTACAACTTTGGACTGAGTATATACATATATATGTTTTTGTGGATCACATTTTTATTTGTATTTATTCACATGTTTATTTCAACTGCTTTTGTAGATCTCATTTTTGGAGACCGATTTTTTAAATATCTTTGATCACAACGCTCACATCTTTGTTTACTATACCATCATTGTTTTTATCCTTATATGACATTGTGTTGTTGTTCTTGTGCTTTTATCACATAACTTTTGTGTCAACTACACTAGAGAGGTCACTTATCAGAGCGACCACACCATTACATTGTATATGTGAGACTCATACACAATTTAACATTCAGACAGTCACATTTGTTTTAGACTATTTTAGGACATACTTATACGAAATAGGATTTTGTCCACATGGATCCATGTACTTAACTGTTTTTAATTATATAATATTCTGTGCAAATTGTACCTAATTGTTTCTAATTATATGATATTTTGTGCAAATTGTAATAAAAAGTCTTTTATAAACATTTATATCAAACATCTAAGCCTATCCCTGTGCCACATAATCTTATACAGAGACTTTTTTATACGTTTAATATATGCTACTCTAACCCATGGTCTAGCACTAGACTTCCAAATATAAATCATATAAGACCCTGCCTATTTGTGGCGCTCCTATCTATCTATTCTATCATATCCTATTCACCTAGTGGGTGCTTGGGGGGCCCACTATAGACAGGAGCTAGAGGTCACCAGACGCAGCGCTGTAAGATAATAATATTGCTAACTTGGTTGTGTAAAGTAGTACTATTCTTAGCACTTTCATCCCTGTTACTTCCAGACCTCTTGGGGGAGGTCTACATGGCCATCATGATTAGCCTAAAAAAATACAATAAAACCTGGGCTCTTCAAACCATGGTAAGTAGGTTTATTTCGGTAGTACTGTTCTTATTAGTTTAATACCTGTTACAACCCCTAATGGTGGGAGGTCTATATGGCCTGCATGATTAGTCGCACCAAATAAAACAACAAGACATGCGTTCTTGGACTGGGACCCATGGCTAACTTGGTAGTGTAAAGTAGTACTATTCTTAGCACTTTCATCCCTGTTGCTGCCACCTGTCGGGGGAGGTCTAAATGGCCATCATGATTAGCCTTACAAAGTACAACAACAAAACATGCGGTCTGGGACCCATGGTAACTAGGTTGTGTTAAGTAGTACTGTTCTTATTAGTTTAATACCTGTTACAACCCCTAATGGTGGGAGGTCTATATGGCCTGCATGATTAGCCGCGCCAAACAAAACAACAAGACATGCGGTCTTGGACTGGGACCCATGGCTAACTCGGTTGTGTAAAGTAGTACTATTCTTAGCACTTTCATCCCTGTTACTTCCAGACCTCTCGGGGAAGGTCTACATGGCCATCATGATTACCCTCACCAAAATATAACAACAAGACTTGCGGTCAGGGAACCATGTTAAGGTTACTTCCTTTTGCACAATCAAGTATACCAGTTGCAGACAGAGGTTCTGACCCTGCATTATGGCTGCACCTCTCCCTAAAAGAGGCATCCGTTACAGAGTCTGTGGGCATGTATGCAAAGAGCTGGCCTGCCTAAAAGGAGCAGCAAGGCAGTACAGGTCGTTCTCCTTCAGCCGTTTTATACGATGGCCCACGACCCTCAACAGCCACAACAGCATGAAACACCGCATATGCCATCCTTTTGCACAATAGAGTACGGGTATGGCATTGATTTGCGGAACCCTGAGATAATTTAGAGGAACCGGGAATATTGAACAAAAAACGTGCTTGGACACCCAGTACAGGTCGTTCTCCTTCCGCCTTTGTATACGAGGGTCCAGGACCCTCCACAGACACAACAGCAGGAAACACCACCTATGCCATCCTTTTGAACAATAGAGTACAGGTATGGCATCGATTTTAGGAACACAGAGATAATTTTTAGGAACCGGGAAATTTAAAAAGAAACATGATTGGACACCCAGTACACGTCGTTCTCCTTCAGCCTTTTTATAAGAGGGTCCCGGACCCTCAACAGAAACAACAGCAGGAAAGAGCACATATGCCATCCTTTTGAACAATAGAGTACAGGTATGGCATTGATTTTAGGAACACAGAGATCATTTTTAGGAACCGGGAAATTGAACAAAAAACCATGCTTGGACACCCAGTACAGTACAGGTCGTTCTCCTTCAGCCTTTTTATAAGAGGGTCCAGGACCCTCAACAGAAACAACAGCAGGAACAAGCAAATATGCCATCCTTTTGAACAATAGAGTACAGGTATGGCATTGATTTTAGAAACCCGGAGATAATTTTTAGGAACCGGGAAATTGAACAAAAAAAATGATTGGACACCCAGTACACTTCGTTCTCCTTCAGCCTTTTTATAAGAGGGTCCAGGACCCTCAACAGAAACAACAGCAGGAACAAGCAAATATGCCATCCTTTTGAACAATAGAGTACAGATATGGCATTGATTTTAGAAACCCGGAGATAATTTTTAGGAACCGGGAAATTGAACAAAAAAAATGATTGGACACCCAGTACACGTCGTTCTCCTTCAGCCTTTTTATAAGAGGCTCCAGGACCCTCAACAGAAACAACAGCAGGAAAGAGGACATATGCCATCCTTTTGAACAATAGAGTACAGGTACGGCATTGATTTTAGAAACCCGGAGATAATTTTTAGGAACCGGGAAATTGAACAAAAAAAATTATTGGACAACCAGTACACTTCGTTCTCCTTCAGCCTTTTTAGACAAGGGTCTAGGACCCTCAACAGAAACAACAGCAGGAAACACCACATATGCCATCCTTTAGAAAAATAGAGTACAGGTATGGCATTGATTTTAGAAACCCGGAGATAATTTTTAGGAACCGGGAAATTGAACAAAAAAATGATTGGACACCCAGTACACGTCATTCTCCTTCAGCCTTTTTATAAGAGGGTCCCGGACCCTCAACAGAAACAACAGCAGGAAAGAGCACATATGCCATCCTTTTGAACAATAGAGTACAGGTATGGCATTGATTTTAGGAACACAGAGATCATTTTTAGGAAACGGGAAATTGAACAAAAAACCATGCTTGGACACCCAGTACAGTACAGGTCGTTCTCCTTCGGCCTTTTTATAAGAGGGTCCAGGACCCTCAACAGAAACAACATCAGGAACAAGCAAATATGACATCCTTTTGAACAATAGAGTACAGGTATGGCACTGATTTTAGAAACCCGGAGATAATTTTTAGGAACCGGGAAATTGAACAAAAAAAATGATTGGACACCCAGTACACTTCGTTCTCCTTCAGCCTTTTTATAAGAGGGTCCAGGACCCTCAACAGAAACAACAAAAGGAAAGAGCACATATGCCATCCTTTTGAACAATAGAGTACAGATATGGCATTGATTTTAGAAACCCGGAGATAATTTTTAGGAACCGGGAAATTGAACAAAAAAAATGATTGGACACCCAGTACACGTCGTTCTCTTTCAGCCTTTTTATAAGAGGCTCCAGGACCCTCAACAGAAACAACAGCAGGAAAGAGGACATATGCCATCCTTTTGAACAATAGAGTACAGGTACGGCATTGATTTTAGAAACCCAGAGATAATTTTTAGGAACCGGGAAATTGAACAAAAAAAATGATTGGACACCCAGTACACTTCGTTCTCCTTCAGCCTTTCTATAAGAGGGTCCAGGACCCTCAACAGAAACAACAGCAGGAAAGAGGACATATGCCATCCTTTTGAACAATAGAGTACAGGTACGGCATTGATTTTAGAAACCCGGAGATAATTTTTAGGAACCGGGACATTGAACAAAAAAAATGATTGGACACCCAGTACACTTCGTTCTCCTTCAGCCTTTTTATAAGAGGGTCCAGGACCCTCAACAGAACCAACAGCAGGAAACACCACATATGCCATCCTTTAGAAAAATAGAGTACAGGTATGGCATTGATTTTAGAAACCCGGAGATAATTTTTAGGAACCGGGAAATTGAACAAAAAAAAATGATTGGACACCCAGTACACGTCGTTCTCCTTCAGCCTTTTTATAAGAGGCTCCAGGACCCTCAACAGAAACAACAGCAGGAAAGAGGACATATGCCATCCTTTTGAACAATAGAGTACAGGTACGGCATTGATTTTAGAAATCCATAAATAATTTTTAGGAACCAGGAAATTGAACAAAAAAAATGAGTGGACACCCAGTACACTTCGTTCTCCTTCAGCCTTTTTATAAGAGGCTCCAGGACCCTCAACAGAAACAACAGCAGGAAAGAGCACATATGCCATCCTTTAGAACAATAGAGTACAGGTATGGCATTGTTTTTAGAAACCCGGAGATAATTTTTAGGAACCGGGAAATTGAACAAAAAACCATGCTTGGACACCCAGTACAGTACAGGTCGTTCTCCTTCAGCCTTTTTATAAGAGGGTCCAGGACCCTCAACAGGCACAACAGCAGGAAACACCACATATGCCATCCTTTTGCACAATAGAGTACAGGTATGGCATCCATTTTAGAAACCCGGAGATATTTTTTAGGAACCGGGAGATGGAAAAAGATGCTTGGACAACCAGTACACTTTGTTCTCCTTCAGCATTTTTAGACGAGGGTCCCGGACCCTCAACAGAAACAACAGCAGGAAACACCACATATGCCATCCTTTTGCACAATAGATTACAGATATGGCATTGATTTGAGGAACGCGGAGATAATTTAGAGGAACCTGGAATATTGAACAAAAAATGTGCTTGGACACCCAGTACTGGTTGTTCTCCTTCAGCCTTTTTATACAATGGGCCACAACCCTCAACAGGCACAACAGCATAAAGCACCACATATGCCATCCTTTTGCACAATCAAGTACAGGTATGGCATTGATTTGAGGAACCCGGAGATAATTTAGAGGAACCGGGAATATTGAACAAAAAACGTGCTTGGACACCCAGTACAGGTCGTTCTCCTTCAGCCTTTTTATACGATGGCCCAGGACCCAAAACAGGCACAACAGCATGAAACACCACATATGCCATCCTTTTGCACAATCGAGTACAGGTATGACATTGATTTGAGGAACCCGGAGATAATTTAGAGGAACCGGGAATATTGAACAAAAAATGTGCTTGGACACCCAGTACAGGTCGTTCTCCTTCAGCCTTTTTATACGATGGGCGACAACCCTCAACAGGCACAACAGCATGAAACACCACATATGCCACCCTTTTGCACAATTGAGTACAGGTATGGCATTGATTTGAGGAACCCGGAGATAATTTAGAGGAACCGGAATATTGAACAAAAAACGTGCTTGGACACCCAGTACAGGTCGTTCTCCTTCAGCCTTTTTATACGATGGCCCACGACCCAAAACAGGCACAACAGCATGAAACACCACATATGCCATCCTTTTGCACAATCGAGTACAGGTATGGCATTGATTTGAGGAACCCGGAGATAATTTAGAGGAACCGTGAATATTGAACAAAAAACGCGCTTGGACACCCAGTACAGGTCGTTCTCCTTCAGCTTTTTTATAAGATGGCCCACGACCCTCAACAGGCACAACAGCATGAAACACCACATATGCCATCCTTTTGCACAATCGAGTATAGGTATGGCATTGTGCGGAACCCAGAGATAATTTAGAGGAACCGGGAATATTGAACAAAAAACGTGCTTGGACACCCAGTACAGGTCGTTCTCCTTCAGCCTTTTTATAAGATGGCCCATGACCCTCAACAGGCACAACAGCATGAAACACCACATATGTCATCCTTTTGCACAATCGAGTACAGGTATGGCATTGATTTGATGAACCCGGAGATAATTTAGAGGAACCGGGAATATTGAACAAAAAATGTGCTTGGACACCCATTACAGGTCGTTCTCCTTCAGCCTTTTTATACGATGGGCCACGACTTTCAACAGGCACAACAGCATGAAACACCACATATGCCATCCTTTTGCACAATAGAGTACAGGTATGGCATAGATGGAACCCGGAGATAATTTAGAGGAACCAAGAGATGGAAAAAGATGCTTGGTCGGTCCGCCTACTTCAAATTTGGGGCACTGCGCGTGCAATCTACTGTGCCACCAGATATGAGTGGTGTGTTAAGTAGTACTATTCTTAACAGTTTAATCACTGTTATGTGCGTTTTTTTTTGCTTTGAGTTTTGTAGCCACAGTGCAGCAGCAGAGTCCAGAAAAATTAGGCATGTACAACCTGAAAAATTCGGTATTGTTGCAGCCACTGCTGTAGCAGTGGCCAGAAAAATTGATGTTTGTAAAACAGTTAGAAAGCGCCCTAAAACCTTGCGGCTTGAACACTAGTTGGCGGATAAGTCACGCTAGTCATCCTGTATTATAAGAAAAAAAAAAGCCAGCGTGTGTACCATTTGTAGCCCAAGGCAGCTCATCTCATCATCAGGCCTTTTTTACTCAAATGTATCGCCCAATGTCAGTCCCTTCGGGATCCATCCCTCATTCATTTTAATAAAGGTGAGATAGTCAAGACTTTTTTGACCTAGGTGACTTCTCTTCTCAGTGACAAAACCTCCTGCTGCACTGAAGGTCCTTTCGGACAGGACACTTGAAGCGGGGCAGTCCAGAAGTTCAATTGCAAATTGGGATAGCTCAGGCCACAGGTCAAGCCTGCACACCCAGTAGTCAAGGGGTCCATCGCTCCTCAGAGTGTCGAGATCTGCAGTTAATGCTAGGTAGTCTGCTACCTGTCGGTTGAGTCTTTCTCTGAGGCTGGATCCCGAAAGGCTCTGGCGATGCATAGGAGTTAAAAAGGTCCGCATGTCCTCCATCAACAAGACATCAGGAAAGCGTCCTGTCCTTGCCGCCGTGGTCATGGGAGGAGGAGGAGGATTACTTTCATCTCTTCCCCTGTTAGATTCCCGTTGTGCTGTGACATCACCCTTATACGCTGTGTAAAGCATAGTTTTTAATTTATTTTTAAAATGCTCCATCCTTTCCGACTTGCGGGAATTTGGTAACATTTCAGGCACTTTATGCTTATACCAGGGGTCTAGTAGCGTGGACACCCAGTACAGGTCGTTCTCCTTCAGCTTTTTTATACGAGGGTCCCTCAACAGGCACGACAGCATGAAAGACCCCATTTGCACAAGGTTGGATGCCGAGCTAATCATGTCCCGTTCCTCATCCTCACTGATGTCACTGAGGGTATCTTCTTCCCCCCAGCCACGTACAACACCATGGGTACCAGAGAGGTGACAACAACGAGCACCCTGGGATGCCTGTTGTTCTTGGTCTTCCTCCTCCTCCTCCTCCTCAAAGCCACATTCCTCCTCTGACTCCTCTTCCTCACAATCCTCTTCCTGCGTTGCCGCAGGTCCAGCAAGCATTGCTGATAAGGCTGTTTCTGGTGGTGATGGACACCACAACTCTTCCTCTTCCTCTTCACGCTCATCTACGGCCTGATCCAGCACTCTTCGCAGGGCACGCTCCAGGAATAAAAACAAATGGTATGATGTCGCTGATGGTGCCTTCGGTGCGACTGACAAGGTTTGTCACCTCCTCAAAAGGACGCATGAGCCTACAGGCATTGCGCATGAGCGTCCAGTAATTTGGCAAAAAAATCCCCAGCTCCCCAGAGGCTGTCCTAGCACCCCGGTCATACAAATACTCATTAACAGCTTTTTCTTGTTGTAGCAGGCGGTCGAACATTAGGAGTGTTGAATTCCAACTTGTCGGGCTGTCGCAAATCAAGCGCCTCACTGGAAGGTTGTTTTGACGCTGGATATCGGACAAGTGCGCCATGGCCGTGTAGGAATGCCTGAAATGGCCACACACCTTCCTGGCCTGCTTCAGGACGTCCTGTAAGCCTGGGTACTTATGCACAAAATGTTGTACAATCAGATTACACACATGTGCCATGCACGGCACATGTGTCAACTTGCCCAATTTCAATGCCACCACCAAATTACTTCCATTGTCAGAAACAACCTTGCCAATCTCCAGTTGGTGCGGAGTCAGCCACTGATCCACCTGTGCGTTCAGGGCGGTCAGGAGTGCTGTTGCGGTTTGACTCTCCGCTTTCAGGCAAGTCAACCCCAAGACGGCGTGACACTGCCCTATCCGGGATGTTGAATAGTACCTGGGGAGCTGGGGGGGTGCCATTGTTGTGGAGCAAGACGCAGAAGCAGAAGAGGACTCAGCCGAGGAAGAGGTTATGGAAGAGGATGGAGTAGAGGAGGTAGCAGCAGGCCTGCCTGCAAGTCGTGGCGGTGTCACCAACTCTTCTGCAGAGCCATGCATTCCATGCTTGTCAGACGTCAGCAGGTTTACCCAATGCGCAGTGTAGGTATCACACCTTACAATCAACCACAGTATTTAATGATACAAAATGCAAACAGTGATGATAAAACCTCTGGTTATATGAATGTCTCAGAATGCTTTGACTACAAATAACTAAAGTTTGTAGTCTAACACTCTGAGTTGATATATGCCAGATGCAAATAGTGGTAGACAGACACTGAAGTCTGTATCACTGTGCAGAGGCGAGGAGGATGGTAGAAAACACAGAACAGAATATTACTGCAGTTTTAAATAAGTATGGATAGGATACAGCGTTCATATGCTATGATATATATCACCAGTTTGAATATACGACCTGGGGTAGTTGTTAGGTATAACCGTTAAGAGCCAGAATGATACACAGCTTAGATTACCACTGAGATGCCGTGAGAGCGGTAACGGTTGCGGCCGTAGCTGATGACGTGACAGCGTGTGTTGCAAAGGTAAGCGTCTGCAGAGACAGGATGAGCTGACAGGCTGGAAGCGGAGAGATGCAGCGTAGAAGGGAAGTTGCAGAGGCTTGCGAGGAGAGGAAACCAGAGAAACAGCTGACTTCCTGTAAGGAGGGAACCGGATTGGCTCACTTAGACTCTGATACAACGGAGTCCAGAAAAATAATCCAGCTAAGTGTAAGTGGAGCTGTGGGCTTTTATAGGCAGTGAGGAGAATTTTAAAGGGACAGATGAAGGAGACAGATAGGATCTGACACAGCCCCCCCCAAAAGGAACGCACCACGAGTGTTCAAGGAGCAGGCCTATCGGGGTTTCTACGGTGGAACAAAGAAACACACCGAGGGGCAGACACAGAAGTAGCTGGCTCCCAGGAGTCCTCAGAATGATCGAAGTCTTTCCAATGAATGAGATATTCAAGAACACCCCTTCTACGTCTGGAATCAACAATAGAATGTACCTCATATTCTTGGTCCTGAGTGACGTTGTGGGATACCACATTGGGATTCAAGTCGTGGACAAGACAGGGTTTCACTAGGGAAACGTGAAACGTGGGATGAATCTTATAAGCATCAGGCAGTTGAAGGGTAACAGTGGTAGGATGTTTGACGTCCACAATGGGGAAAGGACCAATGAAAAGCTTACTCAATTTCCTCGAAGGTGTATGCAACCTTAAATTCTTAGTGGAAAGCCATACGTGTTGGCCAATTTGGTAAGTTGGTTGAGGGGTATGACGTAAATCATAGTATTTTTTATGCGAGGCTTGTGCAGATTGAATATTACGATGAGCAACGGTGAAGGCTTGGGAGATTTCGTTTACAGCATCATTCACCTTAGGGTTTAAGGAGGGTGTGTAGGGTAAGTAGGAAATTCTTGGATGTAAACCATAATTAAGGAAAAATGGGCTGAAAGAAGTAGAGGAATTAGTGGAATTATTATAGGCAAATTCTGCCAGAGCTAAATGTTTTGCCCATGTGTCCTGTTGATTAGAGCAGAAACAACGGAGATACTGCTCTAACCACTGATTGGTTCGTTCTGCTTGCCCGTTAGACTGGGGGTGGTAGGAAGTTGTGAGTTTCTGAGTGATCTGCAGGGTATGGCAGAGAGTCTTCCAGAACCGAGAAGTAAATTGTGATCCCCTATCAGTCAGGATCATTGTGGGGAGCCCATGTAAACGGACTATTTCTTTGATGAACATATCACAGGTCTCCTGAGCATTAGGTAATCCAACTGCAGGAACAAAATGTGCCATCTTTGTAAATAGGTCTACAATTACAAATACTGAGGTGTAGCAAGTCACACATTGGGTGATGAAGTTTTGAACAGATGTGGTCATAGCTGGCCACCAATAGTGACGGCGAAGCAAATCCAATGTTTTCCTGAGACCTAAATGTCCAGATAGTGGAGAGGTATGACAAGAGTGAAGGAGTTCAGACCTACAAACAGGAGGTATATACAATAAGTTCTTGTAATAGTACAAACCGTTTTGTTTAGTATGAAGAAGGTGAAGCGGTTTTGAAGGATCATCTTTTTGGAAGTTTTGGAAATCTGTTTGTGAGGTTATAAGTAACCCTAGAATTTTGGATTTAGGAATAATAGTAGATGGTGCTTCTGAAGTAAGTGGTCTGGAGTCCCTTCTGGAGAGGGCATCAGCCTTACCATTTCGACTACCTGGTCGATAGGTAATGATAAAGTTGAATCGAGAAAAATAGAGATTCCAGCGGAGTTGCCTAGCTGAGAGAGTTCTATTTTGCTGTAAATACTGTAAATTTTTATGATCCGTTATTACTACAATAGGACATGTAGCACCTTCAAGCAGGTGTCTCCACTGCTCAAATGCAATCTTAATCGCGAGTAATTCCCTCTCCCCAACGGGATAGTTGCGTTCTGCAGATGTAAGAAGTCTGGACAGGTAAGCAACTGGATGCATTTTATCAGTAAGAAGTTTTTTCTGCGACAAGATTGCCCCCAGAGCATAATCCGAAGCGTCAACCTCGACTATAAACTGTCTTTTAGTGTCTGGGAACTGCAGTATGGGTGCTGTAGTAAAGTCATTTTTTAACTTCTGGAAGACCTTTTCACAGTCATTTGTCCATTTAAAAGGCTTTCCCAACTTAGTCAAGTCAGTAAGTGGTCTGGCTGTGTGTGCAAAGTTAAAGATAAACTTACGGTAAAAGTTGGCAAATCCAAGAAACCGTTGCACCTGTTTCTTGGAATTAGGAGTTGGCCATTGGGTTATTGCTTGAATTTTTGAATCATCCATCATGATTCCAGAATTAGTAATGACATATCCCAAAAAGGTGACCCTTGAACTATGAAATTCACATTTTTCAAATTTAGCATACAATTTATGTTCTCTTAAACGTGCTAAGACTGTCCTAACATGGGTGATATGTTGTTGTTCAGTTTCTGAATAGATGAGTATATCGTCTAAATATACGACTACAAAATTATCTAGGATATCACGGAAAATGTCGTTAATGAAACACTGAAATGTTGCTGGAGCATTACAAAGACCGAATGGCATAACAGTATATTCGTAATGGCCGTACCGGGTTCTAAATGCTGTCAACCATTCATCTCCAGCCCTCATTCGTATGAGATTGTAAGCACCCCTGAGATCCAATTTTGTAAAGATCTTGGCAGTACGTAATCTCTCTATAAGTTCGGGTATAAGTGGGAGTGGGTAACAGTTTTTCTTTGTTCTTTTGTTTAGTTCTCTATAATCTATTATAGGCCTGAGTGTGTGATCTTTATTTTTAACGAAAAAAATACCAGCCCCGGCTGGGGAGGTAGAGGGTCTTATAAAACCTTTTGCTAGATTCTCTTGTAAATATAACTTTAGATGATCTAATTCAGGTTTAGACAAAGGATAGATGTGACCTTCAGGGATAGTTGCACCAGGGAGAAGGTCAATGGGGCAGTCGTATGGCCTGTGTTGCGGAAGTACCTGTGCCTCAGTTTTGTTAAATACATCCTGAAAGTCTTGGTATTCAGTAGGTAAATTTTCAGTAGTGGTGAGTAAGATGTTGTCAAGAGGATAACAAGTTTGAGTACAGTATGTGGAAGATAGGTTTACAGTCGAGTGTTACCAGTCAAAATTAGGTTTGTGTAGTTGTAACCATGATAAGCCGAGAATGATCGGATACAATGGACTAGGAATTATATCAAAAGAAATTACCTCTCTGTGACATGAGTTAATGCTGAGTAGTAGGGGTATAGTCTCATGAGTTATGGGACCTGTAGAAAGAGATGATCCATCAACTAAATTAATTGACACAGAAACCTGTTTTGCTCGGGAGGGAATTTTATTGAGTTCAACAAATTGTGAATCAATGTAACTTGCTGAAGCCCCGGTATTGATTAAAGCCTCGACTTCAATGTGATGGAGATCCCACTGTAAGATAAGTGGCAATTTTATATGGGTGTTAGATTTTTTGTTTAATGAAAGGCTAAGAGAATTGGAAATTGTCTTACCAAGTTTTGTCTTTTTCAAAAGGGGGCAGGTGTTCACATCATGCTCTGGGGATGCACAATACATGCACAATCTTAAAGCGCGCCTTCTACTTTTCTCTTCAGTAGAGAGGGGACCACGCATAAACCCAATCTCCATAGGTGTTTCTGATTCCTTTGGAGTTGGAGCTGGGACAGTGTACTTTTTATAGGATGATGAACTGCCAGATCTCTCAAGTTTGCGTCTACCTTGTTTTAGGACTCTGAGTGATGTCTCAGCGGATTCCTGCTTGAAAGGATCATCATACAAGGAGGAGAATGCCTTTAGGAATTCTTGCAATGAATCCAATACAGGATTTTGATTTTCAAATAGACTATCAGCCCAAATGCGGGGCTCAGCCCTTAAATAAGAAATGATAGAACATTTAACCGGTCCGTATTGTAAGTTTTAGGTTTAAGTTCAAAGAGAAGTAAACAGGCATTTCTGAATTCCTTGAAATTAGCCCTGTTACCATTAAACTTATCTGGCAAGGATACCTGGGGTTCTGGTTGTGTGGTTTTAGCTGCATACATCTCTCTCACACAGTCTTTCAATACCTGGGTTTCACTTTGTAATTCCCTGATGATTGAGTCACATCATCCATACGCTGTGTGAGTACTGAGAGTTGGTTTGCTATTTCTGTTATATCCATAACTGACATTTACTAAATATTTTTTAGGCTGGATTATTATATCACACCTTACAATCAACCACAGTATTTAATGATACAAAATGCAAACAGTGATGATAAAACCTCTGGTTATATGAATGTCTCAGAATGCTTTGACTACAAATAACTAAAGTTTGTAGTCTAACACTCTGAGTTGATATATGCCAGATGCAAATAGTGGTAGACAGACACTGAAGTCTGTATCACTGTGCAGAGGCGAGGAGGATGGTAGAAAACACAGAACAGAATATTACTGCAGTTTTAAATAAGTATGGATAGGATACAGCGTTCATATGCTATGATATATATCACCAGTTTGAATATACGACCTGGGGTAGTTGTTAGGTATAACCGTTAAGAGCCAGAATGATACGCAGCTTAGATTACCACTGAGATGCCGTGAGAGCGGTAACGGTTGCGGCCGTAGCTGATGACGTGACAGCGTGTGTTGCAAAGGTAAGCGTCTGCAGAGACAGGATGAGCTGACAGGCTGGAAGCGGAGAGATGCAGCGTAGAAGGGAAGTTGCAGAGGCTTGCGAGGAGAGGAAACCAGAGAAACAGCTGACTTCCTGTAAGGAGGGAACCGGATCGGCTCACTTAGACTCTGATACAACGGAGTCCAGAAAAATAATCCAGCGAAGTGTAAGTGGAGCTGTGGGCTTTTATAGGCAGTGAGGAGAATTTTAAAGGGACAGATGAAGGAGACAGATAGGCTCTGACAGTAGGTGATATACCTGCCCTGACCATGCTTTGCAGACCAGCTATCCGTGGTCGTATGGACCCTTGCCCCAGCGCTGTGTGCCAGACATGCCATTACTTCCTTTCGCACAATAGAGTACAGGTTTGGGATTGCCTTTTGTGAAAAGAAATTTCTGCCAGGTACCTTCCACTGCGGTGTCCCAATAGATACAAATTTTTTGAAAGCATCAGACTCCACCAGCTTGTATGGTAAAAGCTGGCGGGCTAAGAGTTCAGACAAGCCAGCTGTCAGACGCCAGGCAAGGGGGGTGACCTTGAGAAATTGGCTTCTTATGCTCAAACATGTCCCTGACAGACACCTGACTGTGGGCAGATGACCAGGAACTGCTACATAAGAGAGACTCAGTGGAGGATGGTTGAGAGGGGCAAGGAGGACAGCAGTGGTTGACGTGGCTGAATATGCTGGAGCAGGAGGAGGAGGGCGGCTTTGAGTTTGTGTGCTGCTTCTACTCATGTGTTCTTCCCATCAGCATTTGTGATGTGAGACCATGTGCCTTCGCAAAGCAGTTGTACCTAGGTGGGTGTTGGACTTCCCACGACTCAGTTTCTTTTGGCACAGGTTGCAAATAGCATCGCTGTTGTCAGAGGCAGACACACAAAAAAAATGCCACACTGCTGAGCTCTGCGATGACGGCATTCTGGTGGTGGCAACAGCATGCGTTGATGGTCGTCGGCGTGCTGTCTGGCTGACCCCGGGTGCCGATGCATGCTGTCTGACTGTGCCACTAGCTCCTTGCGATGACCTCCCCCTGCTTCCAACTCATCTCCTCCTCCTCCTCTCTGTCTCCCCATCTGAACTTCCCCCCTCTTCTTCTTCTCTTCTAGCAGGCACCCACGTAACATCCACCGACACATCATCATCAACCGCTTCACTTGTATCTGACACATCAAGAAAGGAAGCAGCAGCGGGTACAACATCATCATCATCATCACACCGTACCTCCATGTCTGTAATGCTTCCTGACTGAGACATATCACTGTTATCTACATCCTCTGTCAATGATGGTTGCGCATCACTCATATCTTCCAACTGATGTGTCAATAACTCCTGTGACAGATCCAGTGAAGCGGCTGTGGTGCTAGTGTTGGTGCTGGCGACAGGCGGGCGAGTGGCACTGGTCACTTGAGAGGTGCCCAAAGCACAGCTGGACGTATATGGTGCGTCAAGGTTAGGAGGACTAGGAGCGGAAGCTGTAGAAGATTGGGTGTCCTGTGTTAGCCATTCAACTAGGTCCTCCTCAGAACTTTTCGCGTCCCCCCTGGCACCTGGCGTCTGAACAATGTGCATATTTGTAGGGTCTAAAGGAATCACAGCACCACAACCACGACGGCACCTGCGGGGTGGCCTGCCTCTGCCTGTCATTTTTTTTAAAATGTACACTTACAATACTATTAAACAAATTATGAGTGGTGGCACTGGGCAAGTGGGCACAGTATACGCTGTGAGCCTGACAACAAAAAAAAGACTGTGGCAACAAATATGATTGGTGGCACTAGTTGGCAAGTGGGCCTGTCTGGCACACATGCTGGGAGGAAGGCAACTGCAATTAGATTACACTAGCTGAGTCATGCTTCTTAGTCCAAAAATGTTTTGTTTAAAACATTGACAATACTGTTAGAACAAATATGATTGGTGGCACTAGTTGGAAACGGCAAGTGGGCCTAGCACACACGCTGGCAGGCAGGCAACTGCAACTCAATGGCACTAGCAGACTGATGATTCACAGTCAAAAAAGTTATGATTTAAAATATTTTCAATACTGTTACAACAAATATGATTGGTGGCACTAGTTGGCTAGTGGGCCTGGCACACACGCTGGCAGGCAGGCAACTGCAATTCAATGGCACTAGGAGACTGATGATTCACAATCAAAAAAGTTATGATTTAAAATATTTTCAATACTGTTACAACAAATATGATTGGTGGCAATAGTTGGCTAGTGGGCCTGGCACACACGCTGGCAGGCAGGAGGAAACTGCAATTCAATGGCACTAGCAGACTGATGATTCACAGTCTAAGAATTTTTTATTTTAAATATTTACAATACTGTTAGAACTAATATGATTGGTGTAACTAGTTGGCAAGTGGGCTTGGCACACACGCTGTCAGGCAGGCAACTGCAATTCAATGGCACTAGGAGACTGATGATTCACAGTCAAAAAAGTTATGATTTAAAATATTTTCAATACTGTTACAACAAATATGATTGGTGGCACTAGTTGGCTAGTGGGCCTGGCACACATGCTAGCAGGCAGGAAACTGCAATTCAATGGCACTAGCAGACTGATGATTCACAGTCTAATAATTTTTTATTTTAAATATTTACAATACTGTTAGAACAAATATGATTGGTGTAACTAGTTGGCAAGTGGGCCTGGCACACACGCTGGCAGGCAGGCAACTGCAATTCAATGGCACTAGGAGACTGATGATTCACAGTCAAAAAAGTTATGATTTAAAATATTTTCAATACTGTTACAACAAATATGATTGGTGGCACTAGTTGGCTAGTGGGCCTGGCACACACAGAAACAGCAAAGTCCAGCGCACCCGGCAGCAATGAGACTCAACAAATAAATGTGCCAAGTAGTTTACCTGTTTATTTTGAACATGTGGAACAAAGGGCTAAACAAGCCTAATATGCCAAATGGCAAAGTACTCCAACACGTAAGGAAAAGACAGCATATGACAGGCAGCAGAATAGGGAAAAAAATAGGTCAGACGCGTTTCCTTATGTTGCTACATAGTAATCCTCAGTGACCATGTTTGTTTCCCACAATTCAGTGCCTTAAATACACAACTGTTGTGCAATCACAGCACTGAAAGGGCTAATTAATGTATAGCCAATCATTAAGGACAAGTAAATATGGGCGAAACAAATCACTGGAGTTACAACGTATCAACCAAAAAAATATATATATGTGCTTACAAAGTATTTAACAAGCGTGTACATATGATCAATTAGGCACTATAAAGATACTCAAATAATGTAAACACAATTATACAAATATAATAAATGAAAAATAAAAAAATATAAAAATGAAAAATATTTGTACAAAAGTATGAACTTAAATATACTTCTAATTTCACAAAAAATAGTGCCACATTAGATTTAAAAAAATAAATTCTAATGATACTAAGTCAAAATACCAAAATCAAAAAGCAAAAAGCTGTATAGAGTAAAAAAGATAGTAAAAAATAATAATAAGAACTCTATTGATCTACAAATAATCTTACATCCCAATCAAAATTTAACCCTGCCGGCACTCTAGTGCCCAACTGAAAAATCCAATATACTTCTCTTTTACTAAGAGCAGTACCTCTATTTCCACCTCTTGGGTGTCTAGAGATCAATTGGATTGCTTGGAATGTCAGCAATGAACTATCAGAATTGTGGTGTCTTTTGAAATGCAGGGAGATGGGGGTAGTGGACTCTGGGTCCTCAATTGAGCGTAAATGCTCAAGAAAGCGATCCTTTAACGCACGTGTCGTTTGTCCCACGTACTGCCTGAAGCACCCCCTGCAGGTCAAAAGATATATGACATAACAAGAATTGCATGTCATATGTTCACGGATTTCAAATATCTTGTGGTTGTTGCTTGATGTAAAACTAGTGCCAAAAGACGCATAGGCACAGGACTTACATCTCTTACTGCCACATTTGAAGAAACCAGGTTTGATTGAAAGCCAATTTCTTTGTGACTGTTGCCGTGGCAACATAGAGGGAGACAGTATGCTCCCTAGTGTTTGAGCCCTACGAGAAACAAAACAAACACCCTCTTTAACTATATCAACCAGGCTATCATCAGTAGTCAATATAGGGAGTGCCTTCCTGATTATATCACAGATTTTGCCATATTCCATGCTGTAAGAAGTGATAAATTTTAATTGTTTGAACCTATCTGTATTCTTTGATCTACCCGACACAAAAAGATCTTTTCTGTCAAGAAGATCAATATCTCGTTTAGTTTGTTGTAGACAATTAGGAGAATACCCTCTCTGGGCTAACCTTTCAGTTAGTTCACTGGAATGTTTCTCATAGCTCGATTGATTAGTGCAGTTACGCTTAACCCTTATGTACTGACTCTTAGGGATAGACTGTATGGTGTGCTTTGGATGACATGATTTGGCATTCAAAATTGTATTTCCAGATATAGGTTTACGGAACAATTCAATATCAATACATGAAGACTGGAGATTGGAGTGTAACTCAATGTCCAAAAAGGAAATTTAATGTTTGTCACTTTCCATAGTGAACTGTAGATTTAGTGCATTGTTCTGTAAGTAGGCTAGAAACGATTCAAGGAGATCTGCCGGACCCTTCCAAATCAACAAAATATCGTCAATGTAACGACCAAAATAATGTATGTACTCTCTGAAGGGGTTCCCATCTCCATAGACATGGGACAGCTCCCACCAACCCAAGTATAGGTTGGCATAGGAAGGGGCAAACTTGGCCCCCATTGCTGTCCCACGCCTCTGGAGATAGAAATCCCCCTCAAAAAGAAAATAATTGTGGGTCAACAAATATTCAACGGAGACCTCAATGAATCGCTTCAAAGCAATGTCATATGTGGAAAAAGTATCCAAAAAGAACTTAATAGCCAATCCCCCTTTGTCATGAGGGATACAAGTATACAAAGAGACCACGTCGATAGTAACCAAAGTAAAATCTTCCTGCCAAACTAGGCTTTCAATCTGAGTGATAACATCTGACGTGTCTCTAATGTAACTCATAAGACTCAAGACTAAAGGTTGCAAATAGCCATCTATCAATTGGGAAAGAGGCTCATTTAAAGAGCCTATCCCAGCCACTATGGGTCTACCAGGTGGACGAGTGGCATGCTTGTGGACTTTTGGAAGGTAATGAAAAATAGCAGAGACCGGGTGCTCAGTGTATAGAAAATCAAAATTAGCTTGTTTGATAATACCATCATTTAAAGCCTGCTCCAAAATAGTCTTAAGAGCCGATTTGTAAAAGAACACAGGGTTGCTTTTAAGTTTCTCATACACTGAATCATCCAGTAACTGTCTATAAGCCTCATCCAGATAGTCCTGGCGATTAAGAACCACTACCTTACCACCTTTATCTGAGTTATGAATGACAAGCTCCTGATTGTTTTTTAATTCTTGAATAGATAGAAATTGTGCCTTAGATAGATTATCTCTGTGATGTCTTTTGTCAAATTCACATGAACTTGGTTTTTTCAATTCTAGTTCAACTGTTTTCTGAAAAACCTCTATGGAATTGGATCTAGATTTTACTGGGTAAAATTGAGATTTACCTTTTAGTTTGGTAATATCCTAAGTAACCCCAATATTTAATGGGTTTGACTCCTGATTGTCTCTATCCAATTCCATAAGGTCCAAAACGGAACATTCCTCTGAAAAATCAAGACCAATTCTAGTGGGTACTGGCCTCTCCCCAACCACCTCATCCTGTACAGTATTAGTAGCTCCCAAGAAATGTTTCTTGAGAACAAGCAACCTCACAAATTTGTTAAGGTCAATAACTGTATTGAAAAGATTAAAATGTGTAGTGGGGGAGAAACCAAGACCCAAAGACAAAACCTCAATCTGTGTCTTAGATAGAACAAAGGAAGACAGGTTAATAACATTCTCAATATTCATGCATATTTCTGGAATTGTGTTGCCCTCTTCCTCTGTGGATAACGCCTGGGCTTGGGTGCTTGATCCTGGCTTTGATTTGCACGATTTTCCTCGTCCCCCTCTGCGTATTTTTTTCGGCGGGCAGTGGATTGTTGATGGCCCTTCCCGTTTTTTGACTGTGACACTGTATGAGATTCAAGTGCAAAAGATGTAACTTCCTCAGTACCGGAGGCAATCTCACCAGATGTTTCAATGTCAGAGGAATCATAGTCATATTCAGTGTCAGTATCTGCAAATCTCACTTTCCTGTTCTCAGAACCTCGACCTTTATAGGTGCTCCTATATCTCCGTCTAGTATTGGTCACGGTCCACTTGTATAATTTATTTTGCTCATAGTCCTGTTTATCTCTCATTATCTTTTGTTTTTTGAAATTCCAAAGGTTGCTTTTAAACTCAGTGATAACCTTCTGCAATTTAGTGTCATATTTAGCAAAATCTGGGTTATCACTAAGAGGACGTAAAAAAGACTGCAATTTCTGCTTTTCATCACCCAATTCTTGACGCAAAGATTTCTTAAATTCAATTAGTAGATCAATAAGTGCTAAAGAGCACTCTGTAAGAATAAAGTTCCATTTGTCAATGAAGGTCTGATCTGACACCTGAAAGGAGGGAAACTTTCTGATACGAAGGCCACGTGGAATACGCTGAGCCTTCTTATACATCTGAAAACTTTTGATATCCATTTCAATTCTTGTATCTTTTTTCAGGAGAGTATCCATTTTGAAAAAAAAGGATATCTAAATTAGAGTTAGCCTCCTGTTCCATAGTGTCAGAACTAAAAAGATCCTCAGTGTCACTAACATCTTCAGCAAATTGCTGTAAGACAAATCCCCCTGCTGCCATATCTAGCTGTAAAAAATCCTTAATGTAAAAAGGTATACTGGCTCTGTATGAGACTACAAGCGATAGTAATCTTTATTATGGTGTGATACTACTTCAAACATTAAGCGTACATGTATGGTTACAAATGTCTCTGACCGTAATATATATCCTTATCAAGGTTCACATTAGTCACTCTTCAGGGTGTACTACGACTTATGATTACACTCAGATGATCATTAACCATGTAACTATAATATAACACACAGTATTTTCCGTGCAGCTTACCCTTTAGGTTGATGGAGAAACAAACACTCGCAGCTAGGGAAGCGCTCAGACACAAACAGCGTGTCAGATCCGATCACGTGACGCTCTTCACGTAGTGAACACAACCTCTTGCTTGACGTCCGTGATGACGTATCAGTATTCACTCATCTGCTCCGGTGCAAAGGAACATGGTGCGCTCCATCCACGCCCACCAGACAAACACAGAAACAGCAAAGTCCAGCGCACCCGGCAGCAATGAGACTCAACAAATAAATGTGCCAAGTAGTTTACCTGTTTATTTTGAACATGTGGAACAAAGGGCTAAACAAGCCTAATATGCCAAATGGCAAAGTACTCCAACACGTAAGGAAAAGACAGCATATGACAGGCAGCAGGATAGGGAAAAAAATAGGTCAGACGTGTTTCCTTATGTTGCTACATAGTAATCCTCAGTGACCATGTTTGTTTCCCACAATTCAGTGCCTTAAATACACAACTGTTGTGCAATCACAGCACTGAAAGGGCTAATTAATGTATAGCCAATCATTAAGGACAAGTAAATATGGGCGAAACAAATCACTGGAGTTACAACGTATCAACCAAAAAAATATATATATGTGCTTACAAAGTATTTAACAAGCATGTACATATGATCAATTAGGCACTATAAAGATACACAAATAATGTAAACACAATTATACAAATATAATAAATGAAAAATAAAAAAATATAAAAATGAAAAATATTTGTACAAAAGTATGAACTTAAATATACTTCTAATTTCACAAAAAATAGTGCCACATTAGATTTAAAAAAATAAATTCTAATGATACTAAGTCAAAATACCAAAATCAAAAAGCAAAAAGCTGTATAGAGTAAAAAAGATAGTAAAAAATAATAATAAGAACTCTATTGATCTACAAATAATCTTACATCCCAATCAAAATTTAACCCTGCCGGCACTCTAGTGCCCAACTGAAAAATCCAATATACTTCTCTTTTACTAAGAGCAGTACCTCTATTTCCACCTCTTGGGTGTCTAGAGATCAATTGGATTGCTTGGAATGTCAGCAATGAACTATCAGAATTGTGGTGTCTTTTGAAATGCAGGGAGATGGGGGGTAGTGGACTCTGGGTCCTCAATTGAGCGTAAATGCTCAAGAAAGCGATCCTTTAACGCACGTGTCGTTTGTCCCACGTACTGCCTGAAGCACCCCCTGCAGGTCAAAAGATATATGACATAACAAGAATTGCATGTCATATGTTCACGAATTTCAAATATCTTGTGGTTGTTGCTTGATGTAAAACTAGTGCCAAAAGACGCATAGGCACAAGTCCACAAGCATGCCACTCGTCCACCTGGTAGACCCATAGTGGCTGGGATAGGCTCTTTAAATGAGCCTCTTTCCCAATTGATAGATGGCTATTTGCAACCTTTAGTCTTGAGTCTTATGAGTTATATTAGAGACATGTCAGATGTTATCACTCAGATTGAAAGCCTAGTTTGACAGGAAGATTTTACTTTGGTTACTATCGACGTGGTCTCTTTGTATACTTGTATCCCTCATGACAAAGGGGGATTGGCTATTAAGTTCTTTTTGGATACTTTTTCCACATATGACATTGCTTTGAAGCGATTCATTGAGGTCTCCGTTGAATATTTGTTGACCCACAATTATTTTCTTTTTGAGGGGGATTTCTATCTCCAGAGGCGTGGGACAGCAATGGGGGCCAAGTTTGCCCCTTCCTATGCCAACCTATACTTGGGTTGGTGGGAGCTGTCCCATGTCTATGGAGATGGGAACCCCTTCAGAGAGTACATGCATTATTTTGGTCGTTACATCGACGATATTTTGTTGATTTGGAAGGGTCCGGCAGATCTCCTTGAATCGTTTCTAGCCTACTTACAGAACAATGCACTAAATCTACAGTTCACTATGGAAAGTGACAAACATTAAATTTCCTTTTTGGACATTGAGTTACACTCCAATCTCCAGTCTTCATGTATTGAAATTGAATTGTTCCGTAAACCTATATCTGGAAATACAATTTTGAATGCCAAATTATGTCATCCAAAGCACACCATACAGTCTATCCCTAAGAGTCAGTACATAAGGGTTAAGCGTAACTGCACTAATCAATCGAGCTATGAGAAACATTCCAGTGAACTAACTGAAAGGTTAGCCCAGAGAGGGTATTCTCCTAATTGTCTACAACAAACTAAATGAGATATTGATCTTCTTGACAGAAAAGATCTTTTTGTGTCGGGTAGATCAAAGAATACAGATAGGTTCAAACAATTAAAATTTATCACTTCTTACAGCATGGAACATGGCAAAATCTGTGATATAATCAGGAAGGCACTCCCTATATTGACTACTGATGATAGCCTGGTTGATATAGTTAAAGAGGGTGTTTGTTTTGTTTCTCGTAGGGCTCAAACACTAGGGAGCATACTGTCTCCCTCTATGTTGCCACGGCAACAGTCACAAATAAATTGGCTTTCAATCAAACCTGGTTTCTTCAAATGTGGCAGTAAGAGATGTAAGTCCTGTGCCTATGCGTCTTTTGGCACTAGTTTTACATCAAGCAACAACCACAAGATATTTGAAATTTGTGAACATATGACATGCAATTCTTGTTATGTCATATATCTTTTGACCTGCAGGGGGTGCTTCAGGCAGTACGTGGGACAAACGACACGTGCGTTAAAGGATCGCTTTCTTGAGCATTTACGCTCAATTGAGGACCCAGAGTCCACTACCCCCATCTCCCTGCATTTCAAAAGACACCACAATTCTGATAGTTCATTGCTGACATTCCAAGCAATCCAATTGATCTCTAGACACCCAAGAGGTGGAAATAGAGGTACTGCTCTTAGTAAAAGAGAAGTATATTGGATTTTTCAGTTGGGCACTAGAGTGCCGGCAGGGTTAAATTTTGATTGGGATGTAAGATTATTTGTAGATCTATAGAGTTCTTATTATTATTTTTTACTATCTTTTTTACTCTATACAGCTTTTTGCTTTTTGATTTTGGTATTTTGACTTAGTATCATTAGAATTTATTTTTTTAAATCTAATGTGGCACTATTGTTTGTGAAATTAGAAGTATATTTAAGTTCATACTTTTGTACAAATATTTTTCATTTTTATATTTTTTTATTTTTCATTTATTATATTTGTATAATTGTGTTTACATTATTTGTGTATCTTTATAGTGCCTAATTGATCATATGTACACGCTTGTTAAATACTTTGTAAGCACATATATATATTTTTTTGGTTGATACGTTGTAACTCCAGTGATTTGTTTCGCCCATATTTACTTGTCCTTAATGATTGGCTATACATTAATTAGCCCTTTCAGTGCTGTGATTGCACAACAGTTGTGTATTTAAGGCACTGAATTGTGGGAAACAAACATGGTCACTGAGGATTACTATGTAGCAACATAAGGAAACGCGTCTGACCTATTTTTTTCCCTATCCTGCTGCCTGTCATATGCTGTATTTTCCTTACGTGTTGGAGTACTTTGCCATTTGGCATATTAGGCTTGTTTAGCCCTTTGTTCCACATGTTCAAAATAAACAGGTAAACTACTTGGCACATTTATTTGTTGAGTCTCATTGCTGCCGGGTGCGCTGGACTTTGCTGTTTCTGTGTTTGTCTGGTGGGCGTGGATGGAGCGCTCCATGTTCCTTTGCACCGGAGCAGATGAGTGAATACTGATACGTCATCACGGACGTCAAGCAAGAGGGTGTGTTCACTACGTGAAGAGCGTCACGTGATCGGATCTGACACGCTGTTTGTGTCTGAGCGCTTCCCTAGCTGCGTGGGCCTGGCACACATGCTGGCAGGCAGGAAACTGCAATTCAATGGCACTAGCAGACTGATGATTCACAATCTAAGAATTTTTTATTTTAAATATTTACAATACTGTTAGAACAAATATGATTGGTGTAACTAGTTGGCAAGTGGCCTGGCACACACGCTGGCAGACAGGCAACTGCAATTCAATGGGACTAGCAGACTGATGATTCACAGGCAAAAAATTATTTATTTTAAATATTTACAATACTGTTATAACAAATATGATTGGTGGCAATAGTTGGCAGCAATTGGGTCTGGCACACACGCTGGCAGGCAGGCAACTGCAATTAGATTACACTAGCAGACTGATCTTTCACAGTCAAAAAATTATTATTTTTAATATTTAAATAACTGTTATAACAAATATGATTGGTGGCACTAGTTGGCAAGTGGGCCTGGCACACACGCTGGCAGGCAGGCAACTTTAATTCAATTGCACTAGCAGGCTGATGATTCACAGTCAAAAAAGATTTTATTTAAAATATTTACACTACTGTTATAACAAATATGATTAGTGGCACTAGTTGGAAAGTGGGCCTGGCACACACGCTGGCAGACAGGCAACTGCAAATAAATAACAATAGCAGACTGATGTAACAGTTTGTTTTTAAAAAAGTAACAAAAATGTTACAACAGATAGGAGTAATGGCACTCAGGATAGAACTAGGCACAGTATGTGCTGGCAGCCTGACACACAGGCTAGCACTAGTGGTGGCAGGCTGGCCTGTAAACTAAAATTAAATAACACTAGAAGACTGATGTGAAAGGTTTTTTTTACAAAATTTAAAATAATGTTACACCAGATAGGAGTAGTGGACTGGCACTGAGGATGGAAGTAGGCACAGTATATGCTGGCAGCCTGATACACAGGCTGGCACTAATGGCAGCCAGGCTGGCCTGGCAACTAAAATTAAATAACACTAGAAGAGGACTGATGTAAAAAAATTTTTTTTTTTAAAAAATTTACACTAATTTTGTTACACCAGATATAAGTGGTGGAAAAAGGAGCTATTAATCAGTGTCACACTATATGATGTGGGCCAGAAACACACAGGCCTGATGGAAAATGAAATTAGGTTACACTAGCAAAATGATTTAATTTTTTTTTTTTAAATTTAAAATAATATAAAGCAGATATGAGTTGTGGCTGCTAGGGCAGCAATTAACCACAGTATGCTTGCTGTGTAAGTCAGAAACACACAGGCCTGATAGAAAATGAAAGTAGATTACACTAGCAAAATGATTTAAAAGTTTTTATTTTAAATTTAAAATAATGTTAAGCAGATATGAGTGGTGGCTGGCTGCTAGGTAGGGCAGCAATTAACCACAGTATGCTCTGTAAGTCAGAAACACACAGACCTGATAGAAAATAAAATTAGATTACACTAGCAAAATGATTTAAAGGTTTTTTTTTATTTAAAAAAATGTTAAGCACATATGAGTCGTGGCTGCTAGGTAGGGCAGCAATTAACCACAGTATGCTCTGTAAGTCAGAAACACACAGGCCACACACAGGCCTGATAGAAAATGAAATTAGATTACACTAGCAAAATGATTTAAAAGTTTTTTTTTAACTTTAAAATAATGTTAAGCAGATATGAGTGGTGGCTGGCTGCTGCTAGGACAGCAATTAACCACAGTATGCTGAGTAAGCCAGAAACACACAGGCCTGATAGAAAATGAAATTAGATTACACTAGCAAAATGATTTAAACGTTTTTTAAAAAAAAATTAAAATAATGTTAAGCAGATATGAGTCGTGGCTGCTAGGTAGGGCAGCAATTAACCACAGTATGCTTGCTGTGTAAGTTAGAAACACACAGGCCTGTTAGAAAATGAAATTAGATTACACTAGCAACATGATTTAAAAGTTTTTATTTTAAATTTAAAATAATGTTAAGCAGATAGGCTGGGTAGGGCAGCAATTAAGCACAGTATGCTGAGTAAGACAGAAACACACAGGCCTGATAGAAAATGAAATTAGATTACACTAGCAAAATGATTTAAACGTTTTTTAAAAAAAAATTAAAATAATGTTAAGCAGATATGAGTCGTGGCTGCTAGGTAGGGCAGCAATTAACCACAGTATGCTTGCTGTGTAAGTTAGAAACACACAGGCCTGATAGAAAATAAAATTAGATTAAACTAGCAAAATGATTTAAAGTTTTTTTTTTTAAATTTAAAAAAAATGTTAAGCAGATATGAGTTGTGGCTGCTAGGTAGGGCAGCAATTAACCACAGTATGTTCTGTAAGTCAGAAACACACAGGCCTGATATAAAATTAAATTAGATTACACTAGCAAAATGATTTAAAAGTTTTTTTTTTAACTTTAAAATAATGTTAAGCAGATATGAGTGGTGGCTGGCTGCTGCTAGGACAGCAATTAACCACAGTATGCTGAGTAAGCCAGAAACACACAGGCCTGATAGAAAATGAAATTAGATTACACTAGCAAAATGATTTAAATGTTTTTTTTGACAAATTTAAAATAATATTAAGCAGATATGAGTCCTGGCTGCTAGGTAGGGCAGCAATTAACCACAGTATGCTTGCTGTGTAAGTCAGAAACACACAGGCCTGTTAGAAAATGAAATTAGATTACACTAGCAAAATGATTTAAAAGTTTTTATTTTAAATTTAAAATAATGTTAAGCAGATATGAGTGGTGGCTGGCTGGGTAGGGCAGCAATTAACCACAGTATGCTCTGTAAGTCAGAAACACACAGGCCTGATAGAAAATAAAATTAGATTACACTAGCAAAATGATTTAAAGGTTTTTTTTTTAAATTTAAAAAAATGTTAAGCACATATGAGTCGTGGCTGCTAGCCTAGGTAGGGCAGCAATTAACCACAGTATGCTCTGTAAGTCAGAAACACACAGGCCTGATAGAAAATGAAATTAGATTACACTAGCAAAATTATTTAAGTTTTTTATTTAATGTAAAATAATGTTAAGCAGATATGAGTGGTGGCTGGCACAGAGCAATGAACCACAGTATATGCTGTGTGAGCCTGAGAGACACAGGCCTGATAGAAAATGAAAATAAATTACACTAGCAAAATAATTTCAAATTTTTTTTGGTTAAATTTACACTAATGTTAAGCAGATATCAGTGGTGGCACTAATCACAGTATATGCTGTGAGCCTCACACACAGGCTGAAAGCCAAGCAAACCCAAATAAAAATACAAAGAAAAAAAAAGAAAAAATGACTGAAGTTATAGCCCTAAAAAGGGCTTTTTGGGGTGCTGTCCTTGCAGCAGAGATGAGATGAGTCCTTCAGGACTGTAGTAGACACTAAATACACTATCCTAGCTATCTATTTCCCTATTATGTCAGCAGCAGCAACACAATACGTCCTCTCACTAAGAAAGCAAGATCGTAATGAGTCTAAAATGGCTGCTGCCAAGGAGCTGGGAGGGTCTGTGAGGGAGTGTCTGCTGCTGATTGGCTCAAATGTGTCAGAAGGCTGTGACATACAGGGTCAAAGTTTCCTCAATGATGACACATAGGGGGCGGATCGAACATCGCATATGTTCGCCCGCAGCGGCGAATGTGAACAAGCTATGTTCGCGGTGAACTGTTCTCCGGCGAACAGTTCGCAACATCACTAATAGAAAATTGGCATCATTGTCTAAGGAGTAATCAGGCTGCAAGATATAACATATTTTGATAGAATTTTGTCATCACTTTGCAAAAACAATCTTAACCAGTGTCAAAATCAATACGCTTATAAATTTAGGTATAATCTCCCACAAACTAACAATTTTATCATATATGCCATACATCTAATCAGTATTCACGGGAGGGAGGACCGTAGAGAGAGAGGCCTCTATTTAACAAGGTCTGGCGGACCTGATCCGACAGTGCGGATCAGGTCCGCCAGACCTCGCTGAATACGGAGAGCAATCCGCTCTCCGTATTCAGCATTGCACCAGCAGCTCACAAGAGCTGCTGGTGCAACGCCGCCCCCTGCAGACTTGCGGCCAATGGGCCACCAGCAGGGAGGTGTCAATCAACCTGATCGTACTCAATCGGGTTGATTTCCGGCGATGTCTGTCCGCCTGCTCAGAGCATGGAGCAGCGGTCTTTCAGAGCTTGATAGATAGGCCCCAGAGAAAGAAAAAAGAGAGAAGGAAGCGAGAAAAAAAACCCAAAACCCAGCACGAGCCCGGCGATCTATTTATCTAAATCCAGATTGTATAAAGGTGTTAATAACTGTCTCTGCGCATTATCATTTTTATATAGTTTAATAAAATCTATCCATTTTGTAACAAATCTATTTTGTTGTATTTCCAAGTTGTTTATATTATCAAACTGTTCTATTATATATTGAGATTGTAAAAGAAATGTTAGGTTATTGATAGTAGGCTCCCTTTTTTTCTTCCAGTTTTTTCAGAATAAGATATCTCCCCCTAAAATTGTTGCGTTAATAAACTCCCTATTAACTAATTTATCTTGCGTATCTACTAGGAAAAATATATGTTGAGGTTCTATTACAAAATATGTAGAAATCACTTTGCCTAGTCAAAATTGTATACGTTTCCAAAATTGTTGAATTTTTGGACAACTCCAGAACATATGAACCAGGTCAGCCTCATAGGAACTACATCTAGGACATACATTTTGAGTTAGGGGAAACCATTTATTTATTCTAGCTGGCGATATGTATGTTCTATTTAAGATTTTTACGTGAATTTCACGCCAATTTGCGGATAATGTGGCTTCCTCTAAAGCAATTATACTATATTTCACTTTCTCTTCATCCAAGTTTGGAATATCTGGTTGCCATTTTGAACAAATCTCTACAATATTAGACTCACCATTTTTATATAAGATCATTTTATACCAATAATTAATAGAACGTTTACCTATTTTAAAAAGGGACAGCCCCATTTTAATACCTGCGTGTGTCCAATCAGTTTTACCAATGTCTTATTTGTAGATATGCGTAAAAATCTGAGTTCTGAAGCTGGAAACAGTCTTTAAGCTTTTCAAACATATTTACATTATAGGATTCAGATTCCTTTAGTTGGGTTAAAAAAATTAGCCCGACGGCAGCCCATCTCCTAAATACTTGATAATTCAAACCAGGGATAAACCGTGGGTCCCCTACAATAGGTAAAAGGTCAGAGATATAGGGATCACAGTCTAGTCTCTGTTGTATATCCTGCCAAGCTAGGAAATTATGAAACATTGTATATTTTTTTTATTTTCTTTGGAATATATATTTTAGGACAATGCACTAAAGCATTTAAGGAGAAAGGATATATTACATTTTGTTCTGCTTCTAGAAACGCTCCCACCAGTTAGCTAATCCATAGCAACTTTTGCAAGACATATACTATTGTAAATGGAGAAGTTAGGTAATGCCAGCCCGCCAAATTACCTTAGTTGTGATAATTTATATAAGGCTATTCACTTTCTTCCTACCCCCCAAATAAAACGTCTCACACATTGATTCAAGAAGTTAATATTTGTTTTTGTTATAAGAATAGGAATATTTTGCATAAGATATAAAAGCTTAGGTAAGACAATCATCTTAATTCGATTAATTCTCGCAGTTATTGAAAGCGGGAGACTAGCCCATTTCATCAGATCAAATTTAATTTTTGCAAATAAGGGCGGATAGTTTAAAATATACCAATCCCCCGGGGTTAGTACTAATTTTAATTCCAAGATATGTAATAAATTGATCTGCAATTTTAAAAGGAGGTACATAATGTTTCTGCAGAGGGTCTCTTAACCAAAGTAGTTCTGATTTAGTTACATTAATTGTATATCCCGAGAATGATCCAAATTCCGAAATAATATCTAAGATCTTAGGTATCTCTTTCTGAGTATCATTCAGGACAATAACAGGTCATCTGCATAGAGTAATAATTTGATGGTAACAAGCTAAGAACAAAAAGCGCTTCCCTCAGTAATCAAATAATGTGCAGATACACGTAAAATACCTAAATAGGTATAATGATTGTTGTGGTAAAGGTACAAAAACGGCAACCAATGTGACCACGTCCCTTTTTCTTGCACAGGGATTGTGATAAATAGTCTATGGACACAAATAAGGGGGATCCGATGTCCCCAAAAAACAGTTCCTTATAATACAAGTAGGTTTGCCTGACCTTGATGAAGATGTTCGTAATAAAAAATCTGTTCACAGTTCAAAGCAGTGCAGGGTATTGGTGATACGTGTCCCCAAAGACGGAACTCCTGTCGTCACTGCTGTAAAATAAGGTGTTTGATGTCGGTGCTGCTCTGGCAAAAGGGTCTCTTGTGTCTCCTTTGATGTGAATAACTGGAAAAAACAAAAGAACAAGAGTGCAACACACTCTAAGAGTAAAAGGTTTTACTAGATAATAAAAGCGCAAATACAAGAATAAAACGTACAGGATTAAAAACAAAATAAGCAAGGTGTGAATACATCACCATGGAAGTCTCCCCCAAGCTGAAGACAGAACGGACACAGCCAGATTCACGAGAACCTCCAGCGCTAGTGGGGAGAGCTTGTATGCCTCAACGCGTTTCCTCTGGTCTCCACCAGACTTTGTCAAGAGGTTGAATTACATGTCAGCCCAATTCGCTAACTTAAATAATGCTGATGTACCTATTGCCGGTATTAATGGCGAGCCCTGATTGGTCAGCGGGAGTGTCAATCAGTATGATTGCGAGTCAGTGTATAACTTAATGAGTAATCATCAGGTGCGTTCTAAGACCGTGACACACCCACTGAACAAGACTCATTACTTAACCCTATAATAGCAGCCGGTAGCAGTATTGTAATTAAAAATCGCACACTGTATGTGAGATACACCTTACTAAGGGACGTATACGCTACCAGGTATAATTAACAACATAGTGAACATACATCTATAAAAAACATTATCGTTAGAAGAAACTTACTTTAAAAAACATACTTTAAATTACATTTAAAATGAATTCAAGATAAATAACTAATTCTGTTATGCTAAAATCTTCAGTTAAGGAACACCCTGAAAGTACACAAAAATATTATGGATGTACCCAACATATAAAAAGTAATAGAAACTGAGGGCGGAGCCTAGCCATGATCTGAGATGGCCGCATTCTAGAATTGCTCTGTAGTCCCCTGTGTCTTTCATCTATCATCTAGTGATCCTACCATCACCTTTTACCCTTTATATTAAGGGGTAACATAGCACTAGTCCTTAGAATCCGGAAAACAGCAATCTAAGGTATGGGGGGAGCGCACTCCCTGAAGATTACATGAAGTGGTTGCCGGACCTGTCAGCCGCACGCGAGAGCCGCAACTTACCTAGCTATCAGCCCTACACACGAGTGCTCGCTGGGCCGCCTGCCACGGACCTCTACTGAATCACCCGACACCTCCGGTGACCCAGCGGACACCCACGCTGACTTCCGATACACCCGTTTCCCAGCACGGGCTCCAGGGCGTGAAGGCCGTGACCACGTGACCGCGGGCCATTGCAGGGACTTTGTGCTGCGGGCCTCCGGCGCTAATTACTGGGACATATTACTCACAGAGCTGTTCAGACAGGAGTCCTTGGCACATCACTGGCCGGAAAGAACTTTTCCATATACCGGCGGTAGAGGTAAGAGCCCGGAGTGGGCCTTCTGATATATAATCCACGTGGGGGCTTGGGGAGGATATTGCGGCCTAGTGAACTGCTGCTAACCCTGGTGCCGACACTGGCCTACGGGCCTTCTCTTTCCATGTATTAACATATGCATCAACATATAAGCAGAAATATGGAAGATAATAGGGGATAACCGGCTGCAGAACTAATTGACTGTATGTATAGGGGGCTGACTGTAGCAGATTGTGCCCTAACTGTGAATACATCAGACCCCCTCACCGCTGCACAGGTCCCTTGACAACCGAAGTACAAAGGCTAAGCTGGTTTGGAATATTTTAAACAGCACACATATTTATAGCAGTTTACTTAATTAGAAGTGTTATAAGATTTCTTCATTCCCAGACTTCTGGTCAGTGTTTGATATGGCCAGTAAGAGAAACCCTAAGCCCCCCAGAAGCACTCAGTCCTCTAGTATGGAGAGCTACTTGATTTCCTCAGATTCTGCACCTCCACCCAATAAACTGCTGTCAGAATTGCAGCCAAATCCCCCTCAGCCACAAGAGGACAGGCCCTGCACACAATCCCTCAACTACCTTACTAAAGATGACATCACACATCTATCTTCCAAGGAAGATATTAAAAATGCAATGCAAGATTTTAAAAATATGTTTGGGGAGCTCAAAAGGGACATAGTGGCAGTAAAACAACGTATCACTCTGGTTGAAGAAAAACAAGAGACATTAAGTTGTGATATGCAGCAACAATCTAGCCTTTTACAAGAACAAGAGGGAACAGTTCTATCTCTCATGGATCATATAGAAGACCTTGAGAATAGGAGCAGAAAGAGCAACCTCCGCTTGCGGGGTGTTCCTGAATCAGTAGACCCTCCAGCACTAGTGTCATACATTCAAGAATTCATGAAATTCCTCAAAAATGATGAGACGGCACCGGATGTACAGTTGGAGCGTGCACACAGGGCCTTGCGCCCCAAACCACCTAGTAGAGCCCCACCCAGGGATGTCATTCTTAAGTTTCTATCTTTCAGAGACAAGGAGGAGGCCTTAAGGCACGCTAGATCACGGCACCCACTTACATTCAAGGGCTCAGAGATCCAGGTATACTCGGACTTATGCCCCACAACCTTACAAAAACACCAGAGACCTGAGACATGTCATGTCAGCCCTAAAAGAAAACAGGATACCATATAGGTGGGGGTTCCCCACTTGCCTAATTGCCACGAAAAACAATACCTCTCAGGTCCTTAGGAGTCCTGATGATCTCCCAGCGTTCTGTCGGGCCCTAGGCTTGGGAATTATCCCTCACCGTCCTGAAGAAGCTGCCCGTCCGGCCCCTGGTGAGGCGGGATGCAGAGAAAATCCACATAATCCTGGGCGATAGCTTGGGGCCGTCAGACTTTGGTCTCAGGCTTGCATCCTAATACAGAGTCTCAATAGACTGCTCACTGACCCCGTTCGTGGAACTGGGTTTGATGCCTTCCTGGTTCTCAATGGGACGACTTGTCCCGTATGGGTTTTTTTTTTGTGCCTGACCCACTCACAGGTTTGAAGCTATACTGTGTATAAAGAATTATTGACTCTCACTTTTGAACTGATATGTCTTGATATTAACGTTTGACTAGTTAATGTACCTCAGTGTAGATTGAAGAGATAGCCAAGTCACTGTAGCTTGGTGCCCAGAGGCAGTAAAGTATATTTTCTCCCTTAAATTTTTTTTTTTTTTTTTTTCTCTTCCTCCCACAGGAAGTCACGTGCAATGTGTAAAATTGATACTGTATGATCTAGACATAGGATTACTGCTTACTGTTTTATTTTTATGATAAATTGTAACGCAACAAGATGACGTGGGTTTTTTTTTTTTTTCTCCCACCCCCACATAAGGTTCAATGCTACATATGTTATCTGGAGTTGATCTTGTATGTTCCAGATATATGTTTATTCTGTTCCAGGTAAATGTTTTATGTTTAATGATTAGTGTTTATATCGATGTGTTGAACTGTATGGGGCCTAGTTATCAAGCCGTCAACCTCAAATACGCTGGAATTCCGCAGCGTATTTGTGGCGAGGCTGATTCGCCTTAGTTATCAAAGGCTCGAGACCGGCAAAAGTAGAATTTTGTGACGTAAGCATCGATTCGCCGGACTCAGTCCAACACAGATCGATTCTTACGTCACTACAGATACACAAGTGCGGCACATTCTCACTACTTTTGCTAGTTATCAAAAAACTAGCAGGTACGCTCGGCACATTTACGGCCCAGCGTACCTGGTTTTCAATCCGCCACCCCTGGAGGCGGCGGATCCCATAGGAATCAATGGGAGTCTGACCATAGCGAAAGTACAAGTTCGCTGCTGACAGACATCCCATTGATTCCTATGGGAGCTGTCTACACCTAACACCCTAACATGTACCCCAAGTCTAAACACCACTAATCTGTCCCCCCTACACCGCCGCAACTAAATAAATGTATTAACCCCTAAACCGCCGCTCCCTGAACCCGCCGCAACCTATATTAAATGTATTAACCCCTATCCTTCCCCCCCTACACCGTCGCCACCTATAATAAATTTATTAACCCCTAATCTGCCCCCCCTACACCGTAGCCACCTATAATAAATTTATTAACCCCTATCCTGCCCCCCACTACGCCGCCGCCACTGTAATAAAATTATTAACCCCTAAACCTAAGTCTAACCCTAACCCTAACGCCCCCCTAACTTAAATATTAATTAAATAAATCTAAATAAATTAACTCTTATTAACTAAATGAATCCTATTTAAAACTAAATACTTACCTTTAAAATAAACCCTAATATAGCTACAATATAAATAATAATTATATTCTAGCTATCTTAGGATTTATTTGTATTTTACAGGCAACTTTCAATTTATTTTAACTAGGTACAATAGCTATTAAATAGTTATTAACTATTTAATAGCTTACCTAGCTAAAATAAAGAGAAATGTACCTGTTAAATAAATCCTAACCTAAGTTACAATTACACCTAACACTACACTATACTTTAATAAATTATTCCTATTTAAAAATAAATACTTACCTGTAAAATAAACCCTAATATAGCTACAATATAATTAATAATTACATTGTAGCTATCTTAGGATTTATATTTATTTTACAGGTAACTTTGTATTTATTTTAGCTAGTTAGAATAGTTATTAAATAGTTATTAACTATTTAATAACTACCTAGCTAAAAGAAATACAAAATTACCTGTAAAATAAATCCTAACTTAAGTTACAATTAAACCTAATACTACACTATCATTAAATTAATTAAATAAACTACCTACAAATAACTACAATTAAATACAATTACATAAACTAACTAAAGTACAAAAAAAAAAAAAAAAATCTAAGTTACAAAAAATAAAAAAATAAGTTACAAACATGTTAAAAATATTACAACAATTTTAAGCTACTTACACCTAATCTAAGCCCCCTAATAAAATAACAAACCCCCCCAAAATAAAAAAATGCCCTACCCTATTCTAAATTAAATACATTTCAAAGCTCTTTTACCTTACCAGCCCTTAAAAGGGCCATTTGTGGGGGCATGCCCCAAAGAAAACAGCTCTTTTGCCTGTAAAAGAAAAATACAACCCCCCCAACATTAAAACCCACCACCCACATACCCCTAATCTAATCCAAACCCCCCTTACAAAAACCTTACACTAATCCCCTGAAGATCATCCTACCTTTAGTTGTCTTCACTCAGCCGAGCCACCGATGGAACTGAAGAGGACATCCGGAGCGGAAGAAGTTAATCCTCCAAGCGGCGCTGAAGAAATCTTACATCCGATGAAGTCATCATCCAGGCGGCGCTGAAGAAAAGTCTTCGATCCGGCCGATGTCATCTTCAAAGAGGCGCTGAAGAGGTCTTCTATCCGGGCGAAGTCATCTTCCAAGCCGGGTCTTGAATCTTCCTTCCGCCGACGCGGAACCACCTTCTTCACCGACAGACTACAACGAATGACGGCTCCTTTAAGGGACGTCATCCAAGATGGCGTCCCCTCAATTCCGATTGGCTGATAGGATTCTATCAGCCAATCGGAATTAAGGTAGGAAAAATCTGATTGGCTGATGGAATCAGCCAATCAGATTGAGCTCGCATTCTATTGGCTTTTCCGATCAGCCAATAGAATGCAAGCTCAATCTGATTGGCTGATTGGATCAGCCAATAGGATTGAACTTGAATCTGATTGGCTGATTCCATCAGCCAATCAGAATTTTCCTACCTTAATTCCGATTGGCTGATAGAATCCTATCAGCCAATCGTAATTGAGGGGACGCCATCTTGGATGACGTCCCTTAAAGGAGCAGTCATTCGTCGTAGTCCGTCGGTGAAGAAGGTGGTTCCGCGTCGGCGGAAGGAAGATTCAAGACCCGGTTGGAAGATGACTTCGCCCGGATAGAAGACCTCTTCAGCGCCTCTTTGAAGATGACATCGGCCGGATCGAAGACTTTTCTTCAGCGCCGCCTGGATGATGACTTCATCGGATGGAAGATTTCTTCAGCGCCGCTTGGAGGATTAACTTCTTCCGCTCCGGATGTCCTCTTCGGTTCCATCGGTGGCTCGGCTGAGTGAAGACAACTAAAGGTAGGATGATCTTCAGGGGATTAGTGTAAGGTTTTTGTAAGGGGGGTTTGGATTAGATTAGGGGTATGTGGGTGGTGGGTTTTAATGTTGGGGGGGTTGTATTTTTCTTTTACAGGCAAAAGAGCTGTTTTCTTTGGGGCATGCCCCCACAAATGGCCCTTTTAAGGGCTGGTAAGGTAAAAGAGCTTTGAAATGTATTTAATTTAGAATAGGGTAGGGCATTTTTTTATTTTGGGGGGGTTTGTTATTTTATTAGGGGGCTTAGATTAGGTGTAAGTAGCTTAAAATTGTTGTAATATTTTTAACATGTTTGTAACTTATTTTTTTATTTTTTGTAACTTAGCTTTTTTTATTTTTTGTACTTTAGTTAGTTTATGTAATTGTATTTAATTGTAGTTATTTGTAGGTAGTTTATTTAATTAATTTAATGATAGTGTAGTATTAGGTTTAATTGTAACTTAAGTTAGGATTTATTTTACAGGTAATTTTGTATTTCTTTTAGCTAGGTAGTTATTAAATAGTTAATAACTATTTAATAACTATTCTAACTAGCTAAAATAAATACAAAGTTACCTGTAAAATAAATATAAATCCTAAGATAGCTATAATATAATTATTAATTATATTGTAGCTATCTTAGGGTTTATTTTACAGGTAAGTATTTATTTTTAAATAGGAATAATTTATTAAAGTATAGTGTAGTGTTAGGTGTAATTGTAACTTAGGTTAGGATTTATTTAACAGGTACATTTCTCTTTATTTTAGCTAGGTAAGCTATTAAATAGTTAATAACTATTTAATAGCTATTGTACCTGGTTAAAATAAATTGAAAGTTGCCTGTAAAATACAAATAAATCCTAAGATACAATATAATTATTATTTATATTGTAGCTATATTAGGGTTTATTTTAAAAATAAGTATTTAGTTTTAAATAGGATTCATTTAGTTAATAAGAGTTAATTTATTTAGATTTATTTAATTAATATTTAAGTTAGGGGGGCGTTAGGGTTAGGCTTAGGTTTAGGGGTTAATAATTTTATTACAGTGGCGGCGGTGTAGTGGGGGGCAGATTAGGGGTTAATAAATTTATTATAGGTGGCGACGGTGTAGGGGGGCAGATTAGGGGTTATTAAATTTATTATAGGTGGCGACGGTGTAGGGGAGGCAGGATAGGGGTTAATAGGTTTAATATAGGTTGCGGCGGGTTCAGGGAGCGGCGGTTTAGGGGTTAAACTATTTATTTAGTTGCGGAGAGGTGCGGGATCAGCAGGATAGGGGTTAATAATTTTATAATAGAGGGCGACGGTGTAGGGGGGGCAGGATAGGGGTTACTAGGTATACTGTAGGTGGCAGCGGTGTCCGGGAGCGGCGGTTTAGGGGTTAATACATTTATCAGAGTTGCGAGAGGGTCTAGGAGCGGCGGTTTAGGGGTTAATAACTTGATTTAGTTGCGGGGGCTCCGGGGGCGCCGGTATAGGGATAGAACAGTGTAGTTTAGTGTGAGTGCTTAGTGACAGGCTAGCAATAAAGCTGGGAAAAAGCAGAAGGGCAGCGAGATCGGATGAGTGATAACTGTCACAGTCCGCTGCTCATCGCCCGCGGCTTTTTGACAGCTTTATTTGATAACTTAGGCGTACTTTTTCAGGTCCGCTGCGGCGATGTGAGGCGAGCTTAGGCGGGCGTATTGGGCCGGCGAAGCCAGAAAAGTAGACGGCTTGATAACTACCCCCCTATATATGCACTGTCATACTATATTGCCTGGGATGGGTTGTAGGTAACACAATAGATCAAGATTCAAAGCTTCACCTGACCTTTAAAATATGCCCGTTAAATAGCGGAACTCTTAATGAGCACTTAGCATTTCATATTACCCACACTACAAGTTAAATGCGCAGTCAGAAAGATTTCAATGGTATGGACAAGAGTCAGGACCTTCCATGCCGAAACCTACTGGTGTTTCAGCTTGTATTTTTTTTTTTTTTTAAGGAACAGTCACACTTATACACAACTAGGCAAGCTTAGTGGAGAAGGGTTTGGTCGGGCTATAACTCCCACATCATCAATAGTCGTAAGGCATATATATAGGACATCTAACATGATCTCAAGGATTCACTAGATTAAAAAGTTACACGTTCACTGTTTATGTTTTTTATCCATATGGAAGACACGGGGACAACTACCCCCCAATAGTTACAGTAGTAGTTACAGTCTTTCTTTTTTTCTGGAAGGGAGGATATTGAGGAAGGGGTAGGGAGGGAAGACAGACTTGGTGTAGATTTATTTTCTTGCAAATACACTGCTTGAATTGTCTTCTTAGCGGGGGCTCTTTCCCCCCCCCTTCTTTCCTGATCCCTCTGTTCATTGACTTCTTACTTCCCTTCTCTTTTGTTTTGTCTTCTTTTTCTTCTTTATTCTTCCTACCTCCCTCTCCCTTTTTTTTTTCTTTTTTTTTTATCTTCCCACTTCCCTAACCCACCCATTATACGCACTCCCTATCCCTACTTCTTGAACTCACTGTTCAGCCCGCTCAGTCAACATGGTGAGCCGGCTTTCTAGAGACAGACCGCACCCGATAGAACTCATAACCATTAACGCAAAGGGAATCAATAGCCCTTCCAAGCGCTCCATAATGCTAAAAGATATGCAGAGACTGGGCGGGAACATAATCTTCGTGCAGGAAACGCACTTTCAATTAAATCACGAACCTAAATGGTATAATCGATACTATCCTGTCGCTCATTTTGCGTCGGGCCCACAAAAAAAGAACGGGGTGGGAATCCTTTTCAGTGCAAACACACCTTTCCAGTTAACACAGAGCTATGTGGATCAGGAGAGCAGATTCATGATACTGGTGGGCTCTCTATACAGTAGGCCACTTACTCTGGCCAATGTGTACTGCCCCAATGTTTCCCAGCACCTTCTCCTTCAGCGGGTTACCCGGAAACTTCTCGAACTGCAATCTGAGGTTCTTTTCCTGGGAGGGGATTTCAATGCACCCCTTAACCCCATCCTTGATACCTCTAACGGTCTCTCCAGCGCCCCGCATAAAACGCTTAAACGTATGGCTGTCTCACTGTCAGAATTAGCGATCCATGATATATGGCGCACGCACCACCCATCTGATCAACATTACACATTCTACTCTCACCCACATCGAAAGTATTCCAGAATTGATTATCTGTTTACAGACACTACAGGTCTGATTGTCACCAAATCTAGCAAAATTCATGGAAGGCTGCTTGCTAGAGCGATCAACAGGAAAAAACTAAAGGCTTATGTTCATCACATGATCAGCTCAGATGGTGGGTCTGTAGCAGATGCTAATTCTATAGCAGGGGTCTTTAGGGAATATTATGATTCCCTTTATAATTTGAGAGGTTCGGCCCGGGACGGAGATGCCCTGCCCTCCCGGCAACAGGCAGAGGAGGAAACACATATATACCTTGAGTCTGTCGACCTCCCGACAATCACGGAGGAGGACAGGGATATGTTGGACTCCCCGATCACAGGGGAAGAAGTACAGAAAGCAATTAAAGACCTCCCGTCGGGCAAAAGCCCAGGACCTGATGGTTATGGACTAAAATATTATAAAAAATATGCTGAGATTCTTGTACCCGAGTTGACAAACTTGTTTTCCTCCCTGTCGAGCACGCATAAGCTTCCTAGATCTATGCTTGAAGCTCACATAGCGGTCATCCCCAAACCTGGGAAGCCTACTGACAGACCCGAGAATTTTAGACAAATATCGTTGCTAAACTCGGATGTAAAGATTCTAGCAAAAATTTTAGCAGCGCGCTTGAATAGACTACTTCCTGACCTGATCTCAGCTGACCAGGTGGGTTTTATACCGGCCCGGGAGGCTAGAGATAATACTCTTAAAATACAACAGATGATAACGTATGCACATATTCACAACCTGCCGCTTTCTCTGGTCACTACAGACGCAGAGAAAGCTTTTGACCGGGTTAGTTGGACGTTTATCCGACTGACCTTGGAGAAGTTTGGATTCAGCCCAGGCATTGTTAACACCATAATGTCTTTATATTCTGCCCCGAATGCGCGTGTGAGGGTGAACGGCACTCTCTCAGACACTTTCATGATTAACAACGGGACGAGACAGGGATGTCCCCTATCGCCCCTTCTTTTTGCTCTTACCATTGAGGTACTGGCGACCAAGATTAGGCATAACCCATCGGTGAAAGGGCTTCTAATCGGCAAGACCGAACATAAATTATCGATGTATGCCGATGATATCCTCTTAACGCTCTCAAACTCCGCGACATCCCTGAAAGGGGCACTTTTGGAGATCAAAGCTTATGGAACCGTCTCGAACTTCCTTTTGAACCCCTCGAAATCCGAAATTATTAATATCTCGGAACACCCGGATCGCTTTGCTGCATCCACGGTGGACTGTCCTTTAAAGATAGCCAGGCAGGGTATAAAATACTTAGGCATCACTATTACACCCCACACTCCTGAGATAATCAACCTTAATTACAAACGAATATGCGACAATATTCTGAGGGATCTGTCTAATTGGAAAAAGACGACGATCTCTTGGCTGGGTCGCATTGGAGTAGTTAAAATGAATCTACTGCCAAGAATTCTTTACATCATGCAGACGGTTCCATCAATTGCGGCATCTCCTTATCTCCAAAGTCTCCAACAGGGTATTGAGGCATACATCTGGAACGGGATAAGACCCAGAGTAAGGAGAGCCACATTGTATCTATCTAGGGAAAGAGGGGGACTCGGAGTCCCACTCCTAAGAGAATACCAGACCGCCATTTTTCTCCAAAGAGTAGTGGAGAGGAGCCGTAACTCTCGCAATAAACTCTGGATTCAAATTGACAATGAGATACTGCAGAGAGGAAATGTGGGGGCCTTGGCCTGGATAACTACTGAAAACCGCCCGGCTTTTATAGCTCAATATCCAATGATCTCTGACACACTTAAGACCTGGGACAGAGTGCTGAGTAGAGATACATACATCTCAACTCCCATCTCACCAAACATACCTATAAGGGAAAACCCTGACCTGGGGTTGGAGCTCCCAAAACGTGCTGAGGGAGAAATATATACTCTAGCTGAGACAGCTTTCTCTAATATTCTTCAACACAATAAAATTAAAACCCAAGCTGACTTGGTCGAATGGGACCGGACCATCTTTGTGTCCTGGTTCAGAGTGGCTCAGGTCACTCACTACCTTGACACCTGTAAAGATCGCGTGGCACTGACAAGACACAGAACGCCCTTTGAGCTATATTGCACTGTACAGCAGGCACCGGGTCATCTAATCTCTCACATCTATCGACTCCTACTGAGCAAAGGAGGCACTGTCCTCCCGGCATTCGCCTCTGCGTGGCAAACAGAACTTGGATTACAAATATCCACTAAGGATTGGCTGAAGATCTTTGGGAAGACTAAGAAAGCATCTATTTCAGCACGTATCCAAGAAACGCACTATAAACTAGTCAGTAGATGGTACTTGACACCCCAAAGGCTACGAAAGATTTACCCTAACACAAACGGGTGTTGCTGGAGGGGCTGTGGAGGAGAGGGGTCCGTCCTTCACATATGGTGGACATGTCCACATATCCACATATTATTTTCATGGTAATGCTAAACGGTGCCAAAGGACTTAACCCAGCGCACTGGAAGAGTCCTCAAACTCCTACGATTACGGAATGGAAGCATAGAGTAGGGGATTTGCTCAGATTAGAGTGCTACCATTTTCTTAAAAATGGAAGGCTGGCTACACATGAGATGATGACACTGACATGGGAGGGAAAGGGATTTTGATCGTTTTGATCCATTTGCGTTATAGGTTACCCTTCTTTCACCACCTACCCCTTCCCTGTTTTCCCCTTCCCTTCCCCCCTCCACCCCCCTTTTTTTTTTCTCTCTTCCTCTCTTCTCCTCTCTTTCTATCTGCCACTCTCTGTCTCCTCTCTCCATTTTTACTTTACCCTATTATGCTCAACTCCCGTCACTCTGGATGGGTGGAGACCACAGGTCTTATGCTATCCTTCGGGGGTATGAGGCAAGCCTACTGAAGAAATATTTATCTTTCTATGTTTAAGAACCTGTTGTCAAGTTCCTAAGTTTATGGTTTGTTTGATTATATTGATTTCTCAATCCTGCGAACATGCTGTTTGCAGAAACAAGCTCAAGATTCATGGACTAAGTTGGTAAAGAACTCACCTCTTTTAAGCAAAAGTGCCTGATACAAATGTTTATTTTCATATGCTGAACTATGTATCATAATGTATAATTTTATCAGAATCTGTACATCAATGTCTACGACTGTATACCAACCGTATTAACACTCAATAAAGCTTGTTTGGAAAAAAAAAAAAAGTAATAGAAACTACAATGCAAAGCAATGTTCTAAATTGTATTAAAATCCTAGACTGTCCTAAAACTAAGGTGTAGTGAACGTATGTGATAAGACGGTCTCTATTTCATTATCATAACAAGTTTGGAATGATGAAAGTATATTTGCTAATACAACTATTATGAACACAAATGGTATATGTAGAAAGAGTACATTCTTTGAATGGAAATTTATATTATTCACTTATTCAAGCTGGAAATGTAGTGAAAAATATACCTGAATGTGTTCCCATGAAATTACATAAAGGCCTGTAAATCAAGGTCTATATTTAGTCCTAAGTTCTTAACTCATGTATCCAATATGTTTCTCGTTGGCGTAATGCTTTTAACCTATTATTGGACATATTTGGAGCAATCCAAGACACAGACTCTTAAACTTTTTGGATCAGAATCATGAACAGTTCTAAAATGTTCTGGAACACAATGGGGCCTAGTTATCAAGCCGTCAACCTCAAATACGCTGGAATTCCGCAGCGTATTTGTGGCGAGGCTGATTCGCCTTAGTTATCAAAGGCTAGATACCGGACTTCTTCAGCGCCGCTTGGAGGATCACTTCACCGGATGGAAGATTTCTTCAGCGCCGCTTGGAGGATAACTTCTGCCGCTCCGGGTCTCCTCTTCTGTTCCATCGCTGCTCGGCTGAGTGAAGACGACTCAAGGTAGGATGATCTTCAGGGGATTAGTGTTAGGTTATTTTAAGGGGGGTTTGGGTTAGATTAGGGGTATGTGGGTGGTGGGTTTTAATGTTGGGGGGGGTTGTATTTTTCTTTTACAGGCAAAAGAGCTGAATTCTTTGGGGCATGCCCCACAAATATTATTTAGATTTATTTAATTAATATTTAAGTTAGGGGAGTGTTAGGGTTAGTGTTAGACTTAGGTTTAGGGGTTAATAATTTTATTACAGTGGCGGCGGTGTAGTGGGGGTCAGGATAGGGGTTAATAAATTTATTATAGGTGGCAACGGTGTAGGGGGGGCAGGATAGGGGTTAATAAATTTAATATAGGTTGTGGTGGGGTCAGGGAGCGGCGGTATAGAGGGGGCAGGATAGGGGTTACTAGGTATAATGTAGGTGGCAGTGGTGTCCGGGAGCGACGGTTTAGGGGTTAATACATTTATAAGAGTTGCGGCGGGGTCTAAGAGCGGCGGTTTAGGGGTTAATACATTTATCTGACCTTAGTTTGGATGGAGCTAGAATACGTTTAAGGTCCCTATTCTTTTTAAAAGTGACTAGTGGTTTGTTTGGCAGTACTTTTCCTAAAATGGGATCACTGGTTAGGACTGACCAGTGTTTGTTAAGGATCCTCTCAATATCTTTGCTTCCCTGGCTAAAGGTGGTAATAAATCTTACATCTTGCAATTCAGTCGTATTTTCCCTACCAATGGGGTTGAGCATGTCCTTTCTATTCATGTTTGATACCTTATATTTAACTTCATGGACTAAACTGGGGTCATATCCTTTATCTATAAACCTTCTATCTAGTAAATTTGCTTACGTGTGATAGTCACTCATATAGGTACAATGTCTCCTAGTTCTCTGATATTGCCCTAAAGGTATATTTGTCTTCCATCTATGTAGGTGACCACTCTTAGCATTGAGAAAACCATTTTTATCTGTAGGTTTTCTATAATTTTTTATGGCTAATGTAATTTAAAGTATGTTTTTTTAAAGTAAGTTTCTTCTAACGATAATGTTTTTCATAGATGTATGTTCCCTATGTTGTTAATTATACCTGGTAGCGTATACGTCCCTTAGTAAGGTGTATCTCACATACAGTGTGTGATTTTTAATTACAATACTGCTACCGGCTGCTATTATAGGGTTAAGTAATGAGTCTTGTTCAGTGGGTGTGTCACGGTCTTAGAACGCACCTGATGATTACTCATTAAGTTATACACTGACTCGCAATCATACTGATTGACACTCCCGCTGACCAATCAGGGCTCGCCATTTCTCACCATTAATACCGGCAATAGGTACATCAGCATTATTTAAGTTAGCGAATTGGGCTGACATGTAATTCAACCTCTTGACAAAGTCTGGTGGAGACCAGAGGAAACGCGTTGAGGCATACAAGCTCTCCCCACTAGCGCTGGAGGTTCTCGTGAATTTGGCTGTGTCCGTTCTGTCTTCAGCTTGGGGGAGACTTCCATGGTGATGTATTCACAGCTTGCTTATTTTGTTTTTAATCCTGTACGTTTTATTCTTGTATTTGCGCTTTTATTATCTAGTAAAACCTTTTACTCTTAGAGTGTGTTGCACTCTTGTTCTTTTGTTTTTTTCTAATAATTTGATGGGTTTGTTTCCTACCAAGATCCCCTTTAGATCATCCCTAAGTATAATGGCACGTGGCTCAATTGCCAGATTAAAAAGTAGAGGAGAGATTGGGCAACCCTGTCACGTTCCTGTAGTGATTGGAAAAGAACTTGTATCTGAGCCATTAACCATTTATATGGAGGATGCATTTATATATATAGCATGAATACAATCCAGGAACTGATCTTTAAACCCAAACGTCCTCATAGCCTGGAACAGATGGTCCCAAATAATTGAATCAAATGCTTTATGGGCGTCGACCGATAATATAGCAGAATCTTGGCTTGTCTTATTTTTAGAATTTGAGAGAAAGTCTATCAGCAAAAATATTTTGCGTACATTCGCTGAAAGATTTCTCTGTGTCATGAAGCCGACCTGGTCCACATGAACCAGCGAGCCCATGATTACTTTCAGTCTGCGTGCTAAAATGGTAGTAAATATTTTATAATCTGAATTTAGTAAGGATATTGGACAGAAAGAATCAATTGCTTCAGGATCTTTACCTTTTTTAAGAATCAGAATTATTTTTGAGACAGAGAAATTAGGTGAAGGAATTTTACCGTTACATAGATAGTCATTAAATAAGTTCAAAAGAGGGAGATTAATCTCATTTTTGAGAATTTTATAAAATTCCACAGGTAAAAGATCTGGACCAGCAGCTTTATCTACTTTGAGATTATCTATTGCTTGGGATATTTCTAACTCCGTGATAGGCGCATTCATCATATCTACTTCTTCTAACGAGAGTTTAGGAAGTGAGATTTTTTTCCTAAAACTTCTTTTTATTTTGCTCATTTATTACTGGGACCGAATATAGATTTTTAAAGAATTTATGAAATTCTAACTTAATTGTTTCAAGATTCGTTATCTTTTTCCCATCTATAGTAATAGATTTATAGGGGGGTAGTTATCAAGCCGTCAACCTCAAATACGCTGGAATTCCGCAGCGTATTTGTGGCGAGGCTGATTCACCTTAGTTATCAAAGGCTCGAGACCGGCAAAAGGAGAATTTTGTGACGTAAGCTTCGATCCGCCGGACTCAGTCCGACACAGATCGATTCTTACGTCACTCCAGATGTTCCGCACACAAGTGCGGCACATTCTCACTACTTTTGCTAGTTATCAAATGACTAGCAGGTACGCTTGGCACTTTTACAGCCCAGCGTACCTGGTTTTCAATCCGCCGCCCCTGGAGGCGGCGGATCCCATAGGAATCAATGGGAGTCTGACCATAGCGAAAGTACAAGTTCGCTGCTGACAGACATCCCATTGATTTCTATGGGAGCTGTCTGCACCTAACACCCTAACATGTACCCTGAGTCTAAACACCACTAATCTGTCCCCCCTACAACGCCGCAACTAAATAAAGTTATTACCCCCTAAACCGCCGCTCCCGGAGACCACCGCAAGCTACTCTATACATATTAACCCCTAAACCGCCGCTCCCGGAGCCCACCGCAACTATAATAAATGTATTAACCCCTAAACCGCCGCTCCCTGAACCCGCCGCAACTTATATTAAATGTATTAACCCCTATCCTGCCCCCCCTACACCGTCGCCACCTATAATAAATTTATTAACCCCTAATCTGCCCCCCCTACACCGTCGCCACCTATAATAAATTTATTAACCCCTAATCTGCCCCCCCTACACCGTTGCCACCTATAATAAATGTATTAACCCCTAATCTGCCCCCCTACACCGTCGCCACCTATAATGAATTTATTAACCCCTATCCTGCCCCCCACTACGCCGCCGCCACTGTAATAAAATTATTAACCCCTAAACCTAAGTCTAACCCTAACCCTAACACCCCCTAACTTAAATATTAATTAAACAAATCTAAATAATATTTTTATTATTAACTAAATTAATCCTATTTAAAACGAAATACTTACCTTTAAAATAAACCCGAATATAGCTACAATATAAATAATAATTATATTCTAGCTATCTTAGGATTTATTTTTATTTTACAGGCAACTTTCAATTTATTTTAACTAGGTACAATAGCTATTAAATAGTTATTAACTATTTAATAGCTTACCTAGCTAAAATAAACTGAAATTTACCTGTAAAATAAATCCTAACCTAAGTTTTAATTACACCTAACACTACACTATACTTTAATAAATTATTCCTATTTAAAACTAAATACTTACCTGTAAAATAAACCCTAATATAGCTACAATATAAATAATAATTATATTGTAGCTATCTTAGGATTTATATTTATTTTACAGGTAACTTTGTATTTATTTTAGCTAGTTAGAATAGTTATTAAATAGTTATTAACTATTTAATAACTACCTAGCTAAAAGAAATACAAAATTACCTGTAAAATAAATCCTAACCTAAGTTACAATTAAACCTAATACTACACTATCATTAAATTAATTAAATAAACTACCTACAAATAACTACAATTAAATACAATTACATAAACTAACTAAAGTACAAAAAATAAAAAAAGCTAAGTTACAAAAAATAAAAAAATAAGTTACAAACATTTTACAAATATTACCACAATTTTAAGCTACTTACACCTAATCTAAGCCCCCTAATAAAATAACAAACCCCCCCAAAATAAAAAAATGCCCTACCCTATTCTAAATTAAATAAAGTTCAAAGCTCTTTTACCTTACCAGCCCTTAAAAGGGCCTTTTGTGGGGGCATGCCCCAAAGTTCAGCTCTTTTGCCTGTAAAAGAAAAATACAACCCCCCCAACATTAAAACCCACCACCCACATACCCCTAATCTAACCCAAACCCCCCTTAAAATAACCTAACACTAATCCCCTGAAGATCATCCTACCTTTAGTTGTCTTCACTCAGCCGAGCCACCGATGGAACTGAAGAGGACATCCGCACCGGCAGAAGTTATCCTCCAAGGGGCGCTGAAGAAATCTTCCATCCGATGAAGTGATCCTCCAAGCGGCGCTGAAGAAATCTTCCATCCGGGCGAGGTCATCTTCCAAGAGGCGCTGAAGAAGTCTTCTATCCGGGCGAGGTCATCGTCGAAGCCGGGTCTTGAATCTTCATCCCGCCGACGCGGAACATCCTCCTTTCCCGACGAACTACCGACGAATGAAGGCTCCTTTAATGGACGTCATCCAAGATGGCGTCCCTTCAATTCCGATTGGCTGATAGGATTCTATCAGCCAATCGGAATTAAGGTAGGAAAAATCTGATTGGCTGATGGAATCAGCCAATCAGATTCAAGTTCAATCCGATTGGCTGATCCAATCAGCCAATCAGATTGAGCTCGCATTCTATTGGTTGTTCCGATCAGCCAATAGAATGCAAGCTCAATCTGATTGGCTGATTGGATCAGCCAATCGGATTGAACTTGAATCTGATTGGCTGATTCCATCAGCCAATCAGATTTTTCCTACCTTAATTCCAATTGGCTGATAGAATCCTATCAGCCAATCGGAATTGAAGGGACGCCATCTTGGATGACGTCCCTTAAAGGAGCCTTCATTCGTCGGTAGTTCGTCGGGAAAGGAGGATGTTCTGCGTCGGCGGGATGAAGATTCAAGACCCGGCTTCGACGATGACCTCGCCCGGATAGAAGACTTCTTCAGCGCCTCTTGGAAGATGACCTCGCCCAGATGGAAGATTTCTTCAGCGCCGCTTGGAGGATCACTTCATCGGATGGAAGATTTCTTCAGCGCCCCTTGGAGGATAACTTCTGCCGGTCCGGATGTCCTCTTCAGTTCCATCGGTGGCTCGGCTGAGTGAAGACAACTAAAGGTAGGATGATCTTCAGGGGATTAGTGTTAGGTTATTTTAAGGGGGGTTTGGGTTAGATTAGCGGTATGTGGGTGGTGGGTTTTAATGTTGGGGGGGGTTGTATTTTTCTTTTACAGGCAAAAGAGCTGAACTTTGGGGCATGCCCCCACAAAAGGCCCTTTTAAGGGCTGGTAAGGTAAAAGAGCTTTGAACTTTATTTAATTTAGAATAGGGTAGGGCATTTTTTTATTTTGGGGGGGTTTGTTATTTTATAAGGGGGGGCTTAGATTAGGTGTAAGTAGCTTAAAATTGTTGTAATATTTTTTTATTTTTTGTACTTTAGTTAGTTTATGTAATTGTATTTAATTATAGTTATTTGTAGGTAGTTTATTTAATTAATTTAATGATAGTGTAGTATTAGGTTTAATTGTAACTTAGGTTAGGATTTATTTTACAGGTAATTTTGTATTTCTTTTAGCTAGGTAGTTATTAAATAGTTAATAACTATTTAATAACTATTCTAACTAGCTAAAATAAATACAAAGTTACCTGTAAAATAAATATAAATCCTAAGATAGCTAGAATATAATTATTATTTATATTGTAGCTATATTAGGGTTTATTTTACAGGTAATTATTTAGTTTTAAATAGGAATAATTTATTAAAGTATAGTGTAGTGTTAGGTGTAATTGTAACTTAGGTTAGTTTTTATTTTACAGGTAAATTTCTCTTTATTTTAGCTAGGTAAGCTATTAAATAGTTAATAACTTTTTAATAGCTATTGTACCTAGTTAAAATAAATTGAAAGTTGCCTGTAAAATAAAAATAAATCCTAAGATAGCTAGAATATAATTATTATTTATATTGTAGCTATATTAGGGTTTATTTTACAGGTAAGTATTTAGTTTTAAATAGGATTCATTTAGTTAATAATAGAAATATTATTTAGATTTATTTAATTAATATTTAAGTTAGGGGGGTGTTAGGGTTAGTGTTAGACTTAGGTTTAGGGGTTAATAATTTTATTACAGTGGCGGCGGTGTAGGGGGGGCAGGATAGGGGTTAATAAATTTATTATAGGTGGCGACGGTGTAGGGGGGGCAGGATAGGGGTTAATAAATTTAATATAGGTTGCGGCGGGTTCAGGGAGCGGCGGTTTAGGGGTTAATAAATTTATTTATTTGCGGCGAGGTGCGGGATCAGCAGGATAGGGGTTAATAACTTTATTATAGAGGGCGACGGTATAGGGGGGGCAGGATAGGGGTTACTAGGTATAATGTAGGTGGCAGCGGTGTCCGGGAGCGGTGGTTTAGGGGTTAATACATTTATCAGAGTTGCGGCAGGGTCTAGGAGCGGCGGTTTAGGGGTTAATACATTTATAAGACTTGCGGCGGGGTCTAGGAGCGGCGGTTTAGGGGTTAGTAACTTTATTTAGTTGCGGGGGGCTCCGGGGGTGCCGGTATAGGGGTTAGAGCAGTGTAGTTTAGTGTGAGTGCTTAGTGACAGGCTAGCAAGAAAGCTGTCAAACAGCCGAAGAGCAGCGAGATCGGATGAGTGATAACTCTCACAGTCCGCTGCTCCTCGCCCCGCGGCTTTTTGACAGCTTTTTTTGATAACTTAGGCGTATTTTTTCAGGTCCGCGGCGGCGAAGGTAGGCGAGCTTAGGCGGGCGTATTGGGCCGGCGAAGGCAGGAAAGTTGACACAATGATAACTACCCCCCATAGAGTTAATAGATTTCCGTACATTCACACATTTAGATAGTAGTTTCCCAATCTTATTACTATATCTGTAAAATCTGGTTTTATACTTCAGCTCCTGAATAGAGATTTTCTGTAAGTTAAGAATTTCCCACTCCTGTTTAGCTTTCACATCATTTTGCCATTTGCTCTGATTCGGTAATGTTATATACGCATTATATTTATTTTTTAAATAATTTGAAAGTTCAGTTTCTCTTGTGTGTTGTTTTTTCTTAAATCTAACAGTATATTTTTAACTTCCCCTCTAATGACCGCATTCGCAGTTTCCCCAAAAATCTCTTTTTTACATGCATATGCTCCATTTTGATAGGCATATCCGTGCCAGATAGAGACAAGTCGTTTTCTAAATTCACAATTATTAGATAAGAAACGGGGAAATACATAACTCTTTGCTGGTTCATAATTAGAGATTTCCCAGTTTAAATCCAAGAATATAGGTGCGTGGTCAGAGATGGTAAAGTCACCAATCTGTGCTTTGACATCTAATCCACAGATTTTATCTGATCCTAGGAAGAAATCAATTCGTGAAAATGACCTATATTGTTTAGATTCACCTGAGAATGCTCTAATATTGGGATATAGCAGTCGCCATATGTCCTTAATCTTAAGTGCACTAGCAAATGATTTAAGAATTCTAGAAGCCTTTTTCGAAATCTTAGAGGCATTATAGTTTGTCGTCTGTAATCTACCAATATTGTTGAAGACCATGTTAAAGTCAACAGCAACTATCAAATTGGTGTTTACATATTCAAACAGTTTTAACTTTAACTGTTCCCAAAACTTTTCGTCAATAGCATTTGGTCTGTATTAGTGATGTCGCGAACATAAAATTTTGCGTTCGCGAACGGGCGAACCGCCATAGACTTCAATAGGCAGGCGAATTTTAAAACCCACACGGACTCTTTCTGGCCACAATAGTGATGGAAAAGTTGTTTCAAGGGGACTAACACCTGGACTGTGGCATGCCGGAGGGGGATCCATGGCAAAACTCCCATGGAAAATTACATAGTTGATGCAGAGTCTGGTTTTGATCCATAAAGGGCATAAATCACAGAACATTCCTAAATTGTTTGGAATTACGTGCTTTAAAACATCAGGTATGATGTTGTATCGATCAGGTAGTGTAAGGGTTACGCCCGCTTCACAGTGACAGACCAAACTCCCTGTTTAACGCACTGCAAACAATCGCAAACAGTCCATTTGCACAACCGCAAACTCCCCATTTGCACAAGGTTGGATACCAAGCTAGCCATGTCCCGTTCCTTGTCCTCACTGATGTCATTGAAGGTCTCTTCCTCCACCCAGCCAAGGGTCCCCGAAAGGTGACAGCAAGCCCCCTGGGACGCCTGCTGTGTTTGGTCTTCCACCTCCTCAAAGCCACCTTCCTCCTCTGACTCCTCTTCTTCAGACTCCTCTCTCTGCGTTGCCTCTCTCTGCGTTATTATAAGGTGTGTTAAGTAGTACTATTCCTATCAGTTTAATCCCTGTTACGTCCCCTATCAGGGGACGTGTATATGGCATGGATTTTAGGAACGGGGAGATGGAAAAAGATGCTTGGTCGGTCCTCCTACTTCAAATTTGGGGCACTGCGCGTGCAATCTAATGTGCCACCAGATAGGAGTGGTGTGTTAAGTAGTACTATTCTTATCAGTTTAATCCCTGTTACGTCCCCTATCAGGGGACGTGTATATGGCATCGATTTTAGGAACCGGGAGATGGAAAAAGATGCTTGGTCGGTCCTCCTACTTCAAATTTGGGGCACTGCGCGTGCAATCTAATGTGCCACCAGATAGGAGTGGTGTGTTAAGTAGTACTATTCTTATCAGTTTAATCCCTGTTACGTCCCCTATCAGGGGACGTGTATTTGGCATCGATTTTAGGAACCGGGAGATGGAAAAAGATGCTTGGTCGGTCCTCCTACTTCAAATTTGGGGCACTGCGCGTGCAAACTAATGTGCCACCAGATAGGAGTGGTGTGTTAAGTAGTACTATTCCTATCAGTTTAATCACTGTTATGTGCTTTTTTTGGTTTGGTTTTTGAGCCACAGTGCAGCACCAGAGGCCAGAAAAATTAGGCATGTACACATGCCTGAAAAATTAGGTATTGTTGTAGCCGCTGCCCTAAAACATTGTGGCTTGAACCCTAGTTGGTGGCAGATAAGTCACACAAGTCATCCGGCATTCAGAGATAAAATACACCAGCGTGTGGACCATTTTTAGCCCAAGGCAGCTCATCTCATCAGGCCTTTTTTAGTCGAATGTATTGCCCACTATCAGTCCCTTCGGGATCCATCCCTCATTCATCTTAATAAAGGTGAGGTAATCTAGACTTTTTTGACCTAGGCGACTTCTCTTCTCAGTGACAATACCTCCTGCTGCACTGAAGGTCCTTTCTGACAGGACACTTGAAGCGGGACAGGCCAGAAGTTCTATCGCAAATTGGGATAGCTCAGGCCACAGGTCAAGCCTGCACACCCAGTAGTCAAGGGGTTCATCGCTCCTCAGAGTGTCGATATCTGCAGTTAAGGCGAGGTAGTCTGCTACCTGTCGGTCGAGTCATTCTCTGAGGGTGGACCCCGAAGGGCTGTGGCGATGCATAGGATTTAAAAAGCTCCACATGTCCTCCATCAACAACACGTCTGTAAAGCGTCCTGTCCTTGCCGGTGTGGTCGTGGGAGGAGGAGGATTACTTTCACCTCTTCCCTTGTTAGATTCCCGTTGTGCTGTGACATCACCCTTATACACTGTTTAAAGCATACTTTTTAATTTATTTTTGAACTGCTGCATCCTTTCCGACTTGTGGTAATTCGGTAACATTTCAGGCACTTTATGCTTATACCGGGGGTCTAGTAGTGTGGACACCCAGTACAGGTCGTTCTCCTTCAGCCTTTTTATAAGAGGGTCCCTCAACAGGCACGACAGCATGAAAGACCCCATTTGCACAAGGTTGGATGCCGAGGTACTCATGTCCCGTTCCTCGTCCTCAGTGATCTCACTGAAGGTATGTTCTTCCCCCCAGCCACGTACAACACCACGGGTACCAGATAGCTGACAACGAGCACCCTGGGATGCCTGTTGTGGTTGGTCTTCCTCCTCCTCCTCAAAGCCACATTCCTCCTCTGACTCCTCGTCCTCAGAATCCTCTTCCAGCGTTGCCGCAGGTCCAGCAAGCGATGCTGATAAGGCTGTTTCTGGTGGTGATGGTGACCACAACTCTTCCTCTTCACGCTCATCTACGGCCTGATCCAGCACTCTTCGCAGGGCACGCTCCAGGAAGAAAACAAATGGTATGATGTCGCTGATGGTGCCTTCGGTGCGACTGACTAGGTTTGTCACCTCCTCAAAAGGACGCATGAACCTACAGGCATTGCGCATGAGCGTTCAGTAACGTGGCAAAAAAATTCACAGCTCCGCAGAGACTGTCCTAGCACCCCGGTCATACAAATAGTCGTTAACAGCTTTTTCTTTTTGGAGCAGGCGGTCAAACACTAGGGGGCCCATTTATCAAAGGGCTTGCGGACCTGATCCGACACTGCGGATCAGGTCCGCAAGACCTCGCTAAATGCGGAGAGCAATACGCTCTCCACATTTAACATTGCACCAGCAGCTCACAAGAGCTGCTGGTGCAACGCCGCCCCCTGCTGACTCGCGGCCAATCGGCCGCCAGCAGGGAGCTGTCAATCAACCCGATCGTATTCGATCGGGTTGATTTCCGGCGGTTCCTGTCCGCCTGCTCAGAGCAGGCGGACAGGGTTATGAAGCAGCGGTCTTTAGACCGCTGCTTCATAACTTGTGTTTCTGGCGAGTCTGAAGACTCGCCAGAAACACGGCCCTTCAAGCTCCATACGGAGCTTGATAAATGGGCCTGCATGAGTGTTGAATTCCAACGTGTCGGGCTGTCGCAAATCAAGCGCCTCACTGGCATGTTGTTTCGCCGCTGGATATCTGAAAAGTGCGCCATGGCCGTGTAGGAATGCCTGAAATGGCCACACACCTTCCTGGCCTGCTTCAGGATCTCCAGTTGGTGCGGAGTCAGCCACTGATCCACCTGTGCATTCAGGGCGGATAGGAGTGCTGGTCCAGTGTGGGGAGCTGGGGGGGGGGTGCCGTTGATGTGGAGCAAGACGCAGCAGCAGAAGAGGACTCAGCTGAGGAGGTTATGGAAGAGGATGGAGTAGGAGGAGTAGAGGAGGTGGCAGCAGGCCTGCCTGCAAGTTGTGGCAGTGTCACCAACTCCTCTGAAGAGCCACGCATTCCATGCTTGGCAGCTGTCAGCAGGTTTACCCAATGCGCAGTGTAGGTGATATAACTGCCCTGACCATGCTTTGCAGACCAGGTATCAGTGGTCAGATGGACCCTTGCCCCAACCCTGTGTGCCAGACATGCCATTACTTCCTTTTGCACAATCGAGTACAGGTTGGGGATTGCCTTTTGTGCAAAGAAATTTTGGCCGGGTACCTTCCACTGCGGTGTCCCAATAGCTACAAATTTTTTGAATGCCTCAGACACCACCAGCTTGTATGGTAAAAGCTGGCGGGATAAGAGTTCAGACAAGCCAGCTGTCAGATGCCGGGCAAGGGGGTGACTTTGTGTCATTGGCTTCTTACGCTCAAACATGTCCTTGACAGACACCTGACTGTGGGCAGATGAGCAGGAACTGCTCAAGGCGAGACACGGAGTGGCGGATGGTTGAGAGGGGGCAAGGAGGACAGCAGTGGTTGACGTGGCTGAAGATGCTGGACCAGGAGGAGAATGGCGGCTTTGAGTTTGTGTGCTGCTTGTACTCATGTGTCGATCCCATAGGCGTTTGTGATGTGCGATCATGTGCCTTCGCAAAGCAGTTGTACCTAGGTGGGTGTTGGACTTCCCAAGACTCAGTTTCTTTTGGCACAGGTTGCAAATGGCATCGCTGTTGTCAGAGGCAGACACACAAAAAAAATGCCACACTGCTGAGCTCTGCAATGACGGCATTCTGGTGGTGGCAAAAGCATGCGTTGATTGGCATGCTGTCTGGCTGACCGCGGGTGCCGATGCATGCTGTCTGACTGTGCCACTAGCTCCTTGCGACGACCTCCCCCTGCTTCCAACTCGTCTCCTCCCCCTCTCTGTCTCCCCATCTGAACTTTCCCCCTCTTCTTCTTCTGTTCTAGCGGGCACCCACGTGACATCCACCGACGCATCGTCATCATCAACCGCTTCACTTGTATCTGACAACTCAGCAAAGGAAGCAGCAGCGGGTACAACATCATCATCATCACACCTTACGTCCATGTGTGTAATGCTGCCTGACTGAGACATATCCCTGTTATCTACATCCTCTAGCAATAATGGTTTTTTTTTTTTAAATGTACACTACTGTTACACCAGATATGAGTTGCACTGGGCTGACACTGTGCCCAGGCAGGCACTGAAACGCACACGTGTGAAGGAAACTGACTGCTATTATTTCACAGTCAAAAAAGTGTTGTTTTTTTTAAATGTACACTACTGTTACACCAGATATGAGTTGCACTGGGGTGACACTGTACCCTGGCAGGCAGGCACTGAAACGCACACGTGTGAAGGAAACTGACTGCTATTATTTCACAGTCAAAAAAGTGTTGTTTTTTTTTAAATGTACACTACTGTTACACCAGATATGAGTTGCACTGGGGTGACACTGTGCCCTGGCAGGCAGGCACTGAAACGCACACGTGTGAAGGAAACTGACTGCTATTATTTCACAGTCAAAAAAGTGTTGTTTTTTTTAAATCTACACTACTGTTACACCAGATATGAGTTGCACTGGGGTGACACTGTGCCCTGGCAGGCACTGAAACGCACACGTGTGAAGGAAACTGACTGCTATTATTTAACACAGTCAAAAAAGTGTTGTTTTTTTTAAATGTACACTACTGTTACACCAGATATGAGTTGCACTGGGTGACACTGTGCCCTGGCAGGCACTGAAACGCACACGTGTGAAGGAAACTGACTGCTATTATTTAACACAGTCAAAAAAAGTGTTGTTTTTTTTTAAATCTACACTACTGTTACACCAGATATGAGTTGCACTGGGGTGACACTGTACCCTGGCAGGCAGGCACTGAAACGCACACGTGTGAAGGAAACTGACTGCTATTATTTAACACAGTCAAAAAAGTGTTGTTTTTTTTAAATGTACACTACTGTTACACCAGATATGAGTTGCACTGGGGTGACACTGTGCCCTGGCAGACAGGCACTGAAACGCACACGTGTGAAGGAAACTGACTGCTATTATTTAACACAGTCAACAAAAGTGTTGTTTTTTTTAAAATCTACACTACTGTTACACCAGATATGAGTTGCACTGGGGTGACACTGTGCCCTGGCAGGCACTGAAACGCACACGTATGAAGGAAACTGACTGCTATTATTTCACAGTCAAAAAAGTGTTGTTTTTTTTTAAATCTACACTACTGTTACACCAGATATGAGTTGCACTGGTGTGACACTGTGCCCTGGCAGGCAGGCATTGAAACGCACACGTGTGAAGGAAACTGACTGCTATTATTTCACAGTCAAAAAAGTGTTTTTTTTTTTTTAAATGTACACTACTGTTACACCAGATATGAGTTGCACTGGGGTGACACTGTGCCCTGGCAGGCAGGCACTGAAACGCACACGTGTGAAGGAAACTGACTGCTATTATTTCACAGTCAAAAAAGTGTTGTTTTTTTTTAAATGTACACTACTGTTACACCAGATATGAGTGGTGGCACTGGGCAAGTGGGCACAGTATACGCTGTGAGCCTGACACACACGCTGGCAGGCAGGCAGGCAACTGCAATTAGATTACACAGGAAAAAAAAAAAAAAAAGCAGACTGATGTTCTAGCCCTAAAAAGGGCTTTTTGGGGTGCTGTCCTTACAGCAGAGATCAGATGAGTCCTTCAGGACTGTAGTGGACACTGAATACACTAGCCTAGCTATCGATTTCCCTATTAAATCAGCAGCAGCTACACTGTCCCTCCTCTCGCTAAGAATGCAGCTTCCGAATGAATCTAAAATGGATGCTGTCCAGGAGGTAGAAGGGTCTGGGAGGGAGGGTCTGCTGCTGATTGGCCTGAATGTGTCTGCAGACTGTGAGATACAGGTTTAAAGTTTACTCAGTGGTGATGAATAGGGGGCGGATCGAACATCGCATATGTTCACCTGCCGCGGCGTACGCGAACAAGCTATGTTCGCCAGGAACTATTCGCCGGTGAACTATTCGCGACATCACTAGTCCGTATACATTACATAAAGTAAGCATATGTGGTCCCACTTTAACTTTTAAAATAATATAGCGTTCCCCCGGGTCTATCTCTTGCGCAACAATTTGATATTCTAAACCTTTCCTAAACAAAACTGCAACTCCCCTTTTACGAGAAAAACAGGTAGTAAAAATGAAATCACTAATTACCCAATTGATTTTAAGCTTCTTATGTTCTGCTTCTGTCAGATGGGTTTCATGTAATAGGGCAATGTCTGCCTTTCTTTTATTAAGTTGTACTAAAATTCTTCTCCTTTATATCGGGCTCGTTACCCCTCCTACATTCCACAATATAATTTTTAAAAACAACATTACATTTTATTTAAAGATAGGGCAAAAACCAAATTCATACAGGTAGGGTAACATAAACACACAACAAAAAAAACAAAGGAAAGAAAGCAAGGGCTTCCCTCTGCCCCACCTGAGCTCATCATATCCATTGATTCCCCCGTCAGTTGGAACTATATGTTATACCACAGTACTATTTTAAAAAAAAGAGAAAATTTTTCTTTTTCAACATAAAAAACCATAACCAAGTAGAGAGCGTGGCCAATTTATTAGCCGACCAACTAGCTGTCTTGATATTTATCTATAAAAGCCTTACGCCGAGATTACGAGTTTGGCGTTAACAGGGGTGCGGGGGTTAACAAGGCTTTTTTTTCTAACGCTACCTTAAGCCAACGCTGGTATTACAGGTTTTTTTCTACCTGGCGTTAGCCGCAAAAAGGTAATCGTAGAGCAGAATTTAGCTCCACATCTCACCTCAATACCAGCGTTGCTTACGGTAGCGGTAAGCTGGCTAAACGTGCTCGTGCACGATTTCCCCATAGGAAACAATGGGGCTGAGCTGGCTGTAAAAAAATCTAACACCTGCAAAAAAGCAGCGTTCAGCTTCTAACGCAGCCTCATTGTTTCCTATGGGGAAATAAAAAATATGTCTGCACCTAACACCCTAATATGAGCTCTGAGGCCCCAATTTATGAAAGGTCTTGCCGATCTGATCTGACACTGCGGATTAGGTCCGCAAGACCTCGCTAAATGCGGAAAGAACAATACGCTCTCCACATTTAACATTGCACCAGCAGCTCACAAGAGCTGATGGTGCAACGCCGCCCCCTGCTGACTTGCGGCCAATCGGCCGCCAGCAGGGGGTGTTGATTTCCGGCGATTCCTGTCCGCCTGCTCAAAGCAGGCGGACAGGGTTATGAAGCAGCGGTCTTTAGACCGCTGCTTTATAAGTTGTGTTTCTGGCGAGTCTGAAGGCTCGCCAGAAACACGGCCCTTCAAGCTCCATACGGAGCTTGATAAATGGGCCTGTGAGTCTAAACACCCCTAATCTTACACTTATTAACCCCTAATCTGCCGCCCCTGCTATCGCTGCCACCTACATTATATTATTAACCCCTAATCTGCCGCTCCGGACACTGCCGCCACCTACATTATCCCTATGAACCCCTAATCCACTGCCCCCAACGTCGCTACCACCTACCTACAATTATTAATCCCTAATCTGCTGAACGGACATCACCGCCACTTTAATAAATGTATTAACCCCTAAACCGCCGCACTCCCGCCTCGTAAACACTAGTTACATTTTAATAACCCCTAATCTGCCGTCCCTAACATCGCCGACACCTACTTACATTTATTAACTCCTAATCTGCTACCCCAACGTCGCCGCTACTATAATAAATGTATTAACCCCTAAACCTAAGTCTAACCCTAAGTCTAACCCCCCCTAACTTAAAGGGACAGTACACTATAAAATTGTTTTTCCATAAATGTATTTTAAATGACTTGTTATACCAACTGCAGAGTATAAAATATTTGAGAAATTGCCTTTTCGGGTTTATTTGTGTATCTGAAGTAGCTGGTTTTGTGCTTTGAAACCACAGCCAATTACAATGGGTTGAGCTTCAGGTAATATCAGATCTCATTATGTTATCACTTTCATGTACACAGACTTGCTTCCTTATCTTATATTTGTCTGGAACACCAAAGCTCAATACATAGAGAGAACAATGGAAAATTATCATTTTATTACTTAACGATCATGCCCCCACTGAGGGTGTAATCTCTTCTGCTGGCTGTGTTTACTTAGGCTTGTCAATAGCATATACGCCAGTATCAAAACTTTCAGTATAGGTTGGGAAACCACAAGCTAAATCAGCTATTTCAAATGCTGAAATATGAGTAAAGGAGCTACTTGCAACCAATTTAATACACTCTAGCAGGTAAAAAGGATCATTGGGAATAATTTAAAGGGGAGAAAGTTTTTGGGTGAACTGTCCCTTTAAATATAATTTAAATTAAACGAAATTAATTTAACATAATTAAATAAATTATTCCTATTTAAAACTAAATACTTACCTGTAAAATAAACCATAAGATAGCTACAATATAACTAATAGTTACATTTGTATCTATCTTAGGGTTTATATTTATTTTACAGGCAACTTTGTATTTATTTTAACTAGGTACAATAGCTATTAAATAGTTATTAACTATTTAATAACTTCCTAGTTAAAATAAATACAAATTTACCTGTAAAATAAATCCTAACCTAAGTTACAATTACACCTAACACTACACTATCATTAAATAAATTACCTAAACTACCTACAATTAATTACAATTAAATTCAATAAACTAAAGTACTAAAAATAAAAAAACACTAAATTACAGAAAATAAAAAAAGAATTACAAGAATTTTAAACTAATTACACCTAATCTAATCCCCCTAATAAAATAAAAAAGCCCCCCAAAATGATAAAATTTCCCTACCCTATACTATATTACAAATGGCCCTTAAAAGGGCCTTTTGCGGGGCATTGCCCCCAAAGTAATCAGCTCTTTTACCTAAAAAAGGAAAAATACAATACCCCCCAACATTAAAACCCACCACCCCTACTCTAAAACCCACCCAATACCCCCTTAAAAAACCTAACTCTAACCCCCTGAAGATCTAACTGAAGATCTAACTACCTTGAGCCGTCTTCACCCAGCCGGGCACAAGTGGTCCTCCATACGGCAGAAGTCTTCATCCGATCTGGGCAGAAGAGGTCCTCCAGATGGTAGAAGGCTTCATCCAGACTGCATCTTCTATCTTTATCCTTCCGGAGCGGAGCAGAGCCATCTTCTATCCAGCCGACGAGGAGCCATCCTCTTCAAACGACGTCCTAACGAAGAATGAAGGTTCCTTTAAGGGACATCATCCAAGATGGCGTCCCTTGAATTCAGATTGGCTGATAGGATTCTATCAGCGAATCGGAATTAAGGTAGGAAAAATCCTATTGGCTGATTGGATCAGCCAATAGGATTGAGCTTGCATTCTATTGGCTGTTCCAATCAGCCAATAGAATGTGACCTCAATCCTATTGGCTGATTGCCAATAAGATTTTTCCTACCTTAATTCCGATTGGCTGATAGAATCCTATCAGCCAATCGGAATTCAAGGGATGCCATCTTGGATGACGTCATTTAAAGGAACCTTCATTCTTCGTTAGGACGTCGTTTGAAGAGGATGGCTCCACGTCGGCTGGATAGAAGATGGCTCCGCTCCGGAAGGATGAAGATAGAAGATGCAGCCTGGATGAAGCCTTCTACCGTCTGGAGGACCTCTTCTGCCCCGATCGGATGAAGACTTCTGCCGTATGGAGGACCACTTGTGCCCGGCTGGGTAAAGACGGCTCAAGGTAGGGAGATCTTCAGGAGGTTAGAGTTAGGTTTTTTTAAGGGGGGATTGGGTGGGTTATAGAGTAGGGGTGTGTGGGTGGTGGGTTTTAATGTTGGGGGGTATTGTATTTTTCTTTTTCAGGTAAAAGAGCTGATTACTTTGGGGCAATGCCCCGCAAAAGGCCCTTTTAAGGGCTATTTGTAATTTAGTATAGGGTAGGGAAATTTTATTATTTTGGGGGGCTTTTTTATTTTATTAGGGGGATTAGATTGTGTAATTAGTTTAAAATTCTTGTATTTCTTTTTTTATTTTCTGTAATTTAGTGTGGGGGGTTGTACTTTGTAGGTAGTTTAGGTAATTTATTTAATGATAGTGTAGTGTTAGGTGTAATTGTAACTTAGGTTAGGATTTATTTTACAGGTAATTTTGTACTTATTTTATCTAGGTAGTTATTAAATAGTTAATAACTATTTGATAACTATTGTACCTAGTTAAAATACATACAAAGTTGCCTGTAAAATAAAAATAAACCCTAAGCTAGCTACAATGTAACTATTAGTTATATTGTAGCTAGCTTAGGGTTTATTTTATAGGTAAGTATTTAGTTTTAAATAGGAATAATTTATTTAATTATGTTAAATTAATTTCGTTAAATTTAAATTATATTTAAGTTAGCGGGGTTAGGGTTAGGTTTAGACTTAGGTTTAGGGGTTAATAAATTTAATATAGTAGCGGCGATGTAGGGGTGGCAGATTAGGGGTTAATAAATGTAAGTAGGTGTCAGCGATGTTAGGGACGGCAGATTAGGGGTTAATAAAATTTAACTAGTGTTTGCGAGGTGGGAGTGCAGCGGTTTAGGGGTTAATACATTTATTAAAGTGGCGGCGATGTCTGGTTGGCAGATTAAGGATGAATAATTGTAGGTAGGTGGCGGCAGATTAGGGGTTAATAAATATAATGTAGGTGGTGGCGATGTTAGGGGCAGCAGGTTAGGGGTTCATAAGTATAATGTAGGTGGCGGCGACGTCTGGTCGGCAGATTAGGGGTTAAAATATTTTATTATAGTGTTTGCGATGAGGGTGGGCCTCGGTTTAGGGGTTAATAGGTAGTTTATGGGTGTTAGTGTACTTTTTAGGACTTTAGTTAAGAGTTTTATGTTCCGGCGTTAGCCCATAAAACTCTTAACTACTGACTTTTAAATGCGGTAGAAGTCTTGACAGGAGAGGGTCTACCGCTCACTTCTTCCAAGACTCGTAATACCAGCATTAGGCAAATCCCATTAAAAAGATAGTATAAGCAATTGACGTAAGGGGATTTGCGGTAGCCTCGAGTCGCGGAAGAAAAGTGAGCGGTGAGCCTCTACCTGTCAAACTCGTAATACCAGCGTTAGATAAAAAGCAGCGTTGGGACCTCTCAACGCTGCTTTTTAAGGCTAATGCCAAACTCGTAATCTCGCTGTTAGCTTCTTGCGATGTTTCTAATGTGATTGTTTCAGTTTCCATATAAAGCTTACTTTTAGCCGCGTATATTAAACAAGCAGGTAGGCCCATATGTATCAGACTAGTACAGAATGGAGCCATACATTTCCGTTTTGCAGCTGTCTGCGAACAGAACTCTTGAAACAACAAGATTTTGTTGTTATCAATTCCTAAGTATTTTAATTTCAGATAGATCTTAGTATGTTCACTTTGTCCTGAAAATTCAGGTATTTAATCATAATAGCTCGTTTCTGTATAGTATTTTCTGTTGTGTTCCTAATAAAGCCGATCCGGTGAGGATGTTCTGAGACCGAGGACCATATTTATCAAGGTCTGGCAGAACTGATCTGACACTGCGGATCAGGTCCGCCAGACCTCGCTGAATACGGTGAGCAATACGCTCGCCGTATTCAGCATTGCACCAGCACCTGCTGGTGCAACGCCGCCCCCTGCAGATTTGCGGCCAATAGGCCACCAGCAGGGGGTGTCAATCAACCCGATCGTACACGATCGGGTTGATTTCCGGCGATGTCTTTCCGCCTGCTCAGAGCAGACGGACAGGTTATGGAGCAGCGGTCTTTGTGACCTCTGCTTCATAACTGCTGTTTCTGGCGAGCCTGCAGGCTCGCCAGAAACACGGGGCATCAAGCTCCATACGGATACATATGCCCCTGAGTATCAATCCCAAGGGATTGCGGAAGTGTTATTGCAGCAAAATGTATTAAATCCTGAAGACTAGTACTTTCTGGTAAACCTATAACCTTTACATTATTCCTACGCGACCTGTCCTCTAGATCTTCTAATTTGTTCGCAAGTTCTAGTATTTAGTTTGCATGTTGCTACGTAATTAAATCTTGTTTAATCGGGGCATCCTCAATATCTGAAATTCTCGTCTCCACCTCTATGAGTCTAGAGGTAAAGTTTTTCATTTCTAGCGAAAGTGAGGAAAGCTAATTTTTAATATAATCAAATTGGGGTGAAAGCAGTGTAGCTACTTGTTTCAAAATTTCTTCAATGTCAGTTTTACTAATGTTAATACTGTTCATTTCAGGCCTAGGGCGCGATCCGATATACGGCGTAGTTTTCGGCGCAAGCGTGGGAACCCGTGCCACCTGTAATTTTACCTTGCACATCGGGGTATTACATATACTGCGCCGTTAGATGCTAAACTGGCATAAGTAGGACAAACTGGCGATCTACCGAAAAGTGCGCAAATACACATTTTAGTCATCGCAAGTAACTTACGCCTGTATTTTGTCCACGTAAAGTCTCAATAAAGAGTAGTTTTATGCAAATTAGGCTAACACTCGTAAAAATGAACCGCAACTCCATTTAAAAATGCGACACGTAATTACGCTATTCAAAAGTCATATATAAACCCATGCGTAGGCGCCATTTTCTTCAGTGTGTTTGGATGGTTCGTTGAGCTACAGCACACTACAGTGGAGTGGAGGATTAGTCAGAGAGTAGAGAGAGGCGCAAACAGAGGAGTTAGTTAGGTCGCATTGTTGGTTGATTAAGCTTGTACACTTACACATATTTTTACATATTGCACACATATTGCATACATACATACACAAAGACACCACACTTTTTTTTCAAACACCTCACTCATTTTATTTCAATTTTACAGTGTGATAGGCTGAGTGTTTGGTTGTGATTGTGTGTGATGAACTGGGAGTGAGTGTGATTGTGTGAGTGTGTGTAGTGTGAGGATGGCAGGGAGAGGTAAGGCGGAGGGGAGAGGAGTGGCAGGGAGAGGAGTATTGTAGAGGACAGGAGGAGCAGTGGGGTCCCCATCAGGCAGTAAGTGGAGTGGGGAGAGGGAGAGCTAGAAGGGATGATGGGAGGGGAGATGCCCGAGAGCCCCAGAGACCAGGCACATCTAGAAGAGGGACTGAGGGTGCACATGGGGACAGAAGGGGGGAGGAGGGAGAGGATAGGGAGGAACCCACACCAGGGACATCACAGGGAGCAAGCCAGGTGTCCACGGAGGATGAGATGTCCAAACTTCTCATTCAATGAAAATGTTGCCCATGTCCAGAACATTATGGACAATCACAGTGCCCTCTTTGGCCAGGAGAAGGGCAAAGGCAGTGCCAAAAGGCGTAAAACAGCATGGTTGGCGGTAGGGGATGCCGTCAACAGTGTGGCCCCGCAGAGGAGGACTGTTGAGGGCCTTAAAAAGTGGTGGAATGACTGCAAGAGGCGGGTAAAGAAAAGATAGCAGGAAGCTATGCATCAGAGGGGAACAGGCGTGGTCCACTCCTGGACATAGAATACAACACCTGGCAGGAGATGATATGCAGGTCCCTGAGTATCACAGCAGTCCGTGGACTTCCAGGGGCTCGTGACTCAGGGGTTGCAACCACAGTACCTCATGCTGGTGAGTAACATCCCACACACCAGTATGATATTCATTTGAGATATAACATCCTTTAATGTCACACATTCATGTACACAATGAGGAACATGGTATTTGGCCTACTAACAAAAACATCTACAATTATATTTGACATTAATGCTACTTAACACAATGCAATTCATGATATGAGGTGGAATAGTGCAATACTAACATGTCTCAGAGTAACACAGGTCACAAGCCACATGTAGAGTTTTCATTAAATGGACACTATAGCCATCACAATACTTTTAGCTCAATAAAGCAGGTTCTGTGCCTACATCAGGCTAAAGTAAATTGTGTGACCATAGTGTCACTTAAAGAACACATTTTTTCCATCATTGACATGTACACATAACTATTGTATGAAACACATACCTGTATACTGCACATATTAAAATCCTTCATATCACAAATCACAATGTGCACATGCATGTTATAGAGTTTGACATGAGAATCAGTATAGGCCCTAGCATGTTTCAATGTACATTGTATGCCCACATGGACATATATATGACTGTACTAATCCCTCTCATCATTTGACTCCTCCACAGAACCTCCTGTCACGAGGATGCAAACAGGCATGCCGCCACCTCCACCACCACCACCAGTCACAGGCATGTAGCCACCTCCACCACCACCACCAGTCACAGGCATGCAGCCACCACCACCAGTCTTCAAGCAACCACATGAACATTATGCTCCCAGGCATGAGCAGGGTTGGATGGCTTCAGTTGAGGACCCAGAAGTGATGCCGCCACCATTGACATATGACCCCTGGCAAGATTCCTGGCCAGAGGAATATTCTTCTTTTGGCTTTGAGGGGAGCCAAGACAGCCACAAAGGGTCCATGTATTTACCTCCCCCCCCCCCCCCCCAACACAATCTCAGGGCAGTCATGGCTTTTACACACAGGCTATGTCACAAGAAGTGCCAACTGGACAGGCTGAGTGGTCACACACTGGTCATCAGTGGGACTATCAATCCACCCTGAGAGCTCCACCATCCTCTTCACTTGGGAGAGCTCCACCATCCTCTTCACTTGGGAGAGCTCCACCATCCTCTTCAATTGGGAGAGCTCCACCATCCTCTTCAGTAGGGAGAGCTCCACCATCCTCTTCACTTGGGAGAGCTCCACCATCTGCAGATGAACATATAGCTGAAAGTACCACAAGCACCAGCAGATGCAGCTGAAAATGTCTCACAAGCACCAGCAGATGCAGCTGAAAATGACCCACAAGCACCAGCAGATGCAGCTAAAAATGTCCCACAGGAACCAGCAGATGCAGCTGAACCTGCACCTCAAGCACCTAGAAGCCCTGCTGCTCAAGAGCCTGTGGATGCATTGTATTCTCCCCTGGGTGAGGAATACATTGCACTCCAGAGGAGGCTCATAACAAGCTGCGAGAGCAGAAAAGAGGCAAAGAGAGGTTTCACAGGAGCCAAGAGAGGTTACACAGGATCATTAAGTGAAATTGTTCAAAACCAGTCACAGATGATGCAAATTCTGTCTGATATGCAGATGCAGATGGACAATAGATGGCGGGAACAAAGTCAACTCTTGGGTGTGTTGGTTGAGCACTTTACACACCAGCAGGACACTGCCTCCAGTGTTAAGGAATGTCTCCCAAGTTTATAAGCAAAGCTCAGCTAATGTAGACTTGACTTTCAGCAAAACTATACTGGCCGCTCAAGCATAAACCTTTGGGCCTAACAAAATTTAACCACTATAAAGCTGTATATACCAAGATACTATATTTTACCCCTTTCTTTCTTTTTCCTTCCCCCCTTTCCCTTCCCTTTAGAAGATAAGACAATATACCTATTAGCCTACAAAACAGAAAGAGACAGATGCGCCACATGGCCCAATATTGTTTGTTCAACACAATAATTATGGTCTAGTCGTGCCAGTATAAACTCACAATTTGGAATGCACTTCAGTTAGTGCAATAGAAACAGTCTGGGATTAATCACAGTCACCCAGCAGACCGACCTCTAGGGTAGAATGGAATAATCTGTAGTGGAAATATAAAGAGACACAGGGGTGCCTATATGGCCTAGTACAGTTTGGTCCCAAGATATATTACTCTATTTAAGTAATATACTCACAATTGGTAAAGCATCTCCAGTGATGCAAATCAGGCAGGATGGGATCAATACAGTCACCCAACAGACTATGACAGGGTTCCCACAGGAAGCAAACAGCAAAGATCCCAATGAAGGCCAAGGTTTGGTCCAAATAATGCACAAGAGCAAGTGTTTTATAAAAAAAAGTAATATTTACTATATAAATGTTACGGTTACCCTTAGTCTCGCTGAGAGATGGACCGCTTAGTAGCCTGGATCCCTATTGCTAAAGAGGGGAGAAGCTGCTTTCCATAGTATTCTATATGAGTCTCGCAAATATAGAATAATCTCCCTTAGCTGCAGTACAGCTAGGATACCCTTCTGCCCACAAAAACGAGTCAACGCTGCGATTGAGGGTCAAACAAGAACTCAGGACTGGGATGCCCAGCCTGCTTTTTATTAAGGTTACATGCACACAGGGCACTCCCAGGGGGAGAGGGGGGGAAGCACAAAATCCCCCATCACACATTTAGATAGAGAGCACTGTCCTTTGACAGGCCACAATAGGATTACAGTACTTAAGATAACAAGTTTACAAGTTCATCTTATCAATTAGCAGTCTGGCTCCAGAGGTGATTAGACAATAGTTTCTAAAAGCTGAAAAAAAAGAGTTAACTCTTTATGAAATGATACTTGTTACGGTTTTCTTGGAGCCCTTCTTAGGCGCTGGCTTGCTGGTTCAGGCATTGCTGCTGGGAAATAAGCTCTTCACAACAAAATAACTAATGCTTCTGTAACAGTGCTCCCTTTCTGTGGAACACTCTGGCAGACACGGTCTGACCCCTTTTCGGGGCAGACTAAGGCTGTCCAGACCGCTGGTTATGCGGGGCTGAGGTCGGTTTGTCTGGACAACCCGTCGGCGTTGCCATTCTGTTTCCCAGGTCTGTAAGTAATGGTGAAATTGAAGGGTTGCAACGATAAGCTCCAACGTAATAGCCTGCCGTTATCTCCAGAGACCCGGTTCAGCCACACCAACGGGTTATGGTCGGTGACCAGAGTGAACTCCTGACCATATAAATAGGGAGTCAATTTCTTTAATGCCCACACCAAAGCCAAACACTCCTTTTCGACCGCTGCATAGCTGACTTCGCGGGGCAGGAGCTTCCGGCTGATGTAGGCAACTGGATGCTCCCCTCCATCTTCGCCTACTTGGCTGAGGACGGCTCCCAGCCCGAACATGGAAGCATCTGTATGGACGATAAAACGTTTGTTAAGGGCTGGGGCCGCCAGGACAGGAGCGTTAATTAGAGCATTTTTGAGAGCCTGGAAAGCCGTTTCACAGTGGGGAGACCACAGGACCTGTCGAGGTAAGTTCTTCTTGGTCAAGTCAGTCAGGGGTTTGGCAAGTGTGCTGTAGTCTGGTACGAACCGTCTATAGTACCCTGCCGTGCCCAGGAAGGCTAGGACCTGAGTCTTAGTGATGGGGGTGGGCCAATTGGCGACAGCTTCTATTTTGGCCGGCTCTGGTCGCTGCTTTCCACACCCCACCCGGTGACCCAGGTACTGTACCTCGGCCATCCCAAAGTAGCATTTCTCTGGCTTCAGAGTCAGGCCAGCAGCCCGGATCTGATCCAGAACCATTCCCACATGAGCTAAGTGGTCCTCCCAGGACTCACTGTGGATCGCTATGTCGTCCAGGTAGGCGCAAGCAAAACTCTGGAAGCCATCCAGGAGCCTATCCACCAAGCGCTGGAATGTAGCTGGGGCATTCTTCATCCCAAACGGCATTACCCTAAACTGATATAAGCCGAATGGGGTGACGAATGCCGACTTGGGGATAGCCTCCGGGGCCAGGGGAATCTGCCAGTAACCTTTGCAGAGGTCAATAGTGGTCAGGTAATTTCCCCTGGCTATACGATCGAGTAGCTCGTCTACCCTGGGCATAGGGTAAGCGTCCGTCACGGTATTTTCATTGAGCCTCCGATAGTCTACGCAGAACCGGGTGGTCCCATCTTTCTTGGGCACCAAGACAACTGGGGAGGCCCAGGGACTATCGGAGGGCTCAATTACCCTGAGCTGGAGCATCTCATCGATCTCCTTCTTCATTCCTGTCCTAACTGCTTCGGGGATTCGGTACGGAGCCTGGCGCAAGGGAGCTTGTCCCGGAGTATCTACCTGGTGGGTGGTTAAAGTAGTGTACCCTGGCTTCGGGGAGAAGGTGAGGTGTTTGGACTGGAGGAGTTGGTTGAGCTGCTCCCTTTCAGTGGGGCTAAGTCGGTCCCCTATCTGAACCTGTGCCACTATACCTGTGGGGAGGCTCTTTTCTAATAGGTCTGGAATGGGTAAACTGTCGGGGTCTTCCTGAGGGGAACAACATACGGCCGTCACGTTCTCTGGTCGCTCAAAATATTCCTTGAGCATGTTTACATGGAATGTCTTTCTAAGATTGTTGTCGTGGCAGCTAGCTATCACATAAGTGGTGTCTCCCCTTTTCTCTACGATCTGGTAAGGACCCTGCCAGGACGCCTGCAATTTGTCTGTCTTCACCGGCTTAAGTACTAACACCTTTTGTCCTATGGTGAAGATTCTCTTTCGGGCCCCCCGATCGTACCATACCTTCTGTCTTCTCTGGGCCAACTGGAGATTAGCCCGCACGGATTTGGCTAATTGCTCCATTCGGTCCCTGAGTTCCAGCACGTATGGCACAATGGGGACACCGTCAGCCTCCATCTCTCCCTCCCAGTGCTCCCGGATCAGGTTTAGGGGTCCCCGTACCTTTCTTCCGTAGAGCAACTCGAAGGGAGAGAACCCTGTCGTTTCCTGGGGCACCTCCCGATAAGCAAATAGGAGGTGCGGCAGGAAGCGTTCCCAGTCTCGGTATTCCTGAGTGAACGTCTTGAGCATTTGCTTGAGGGTCCCATTGAACCTCTCACACAGCCCGTTCGTCTGGGGGTGGTATGGGGAGCTCAGGAGGGACTTAATTTTGCAAACCTGCCAGAGTTGTTGGGTCAATTCAGCCGTAAATTGGGTGCCTCGGTCGGATAGGATTTCTTTTGGAAATCCTACCCGGGAGAACACCTGTACTAGTGCATTCGCTACCGTATCCGCTTGTATGTTGGATAGGGCGACAGCCTCTGGGTACCTGGTAGCGTAGTCCACTACGGTAAGAATGTATCGCTTACCGGAGGGACTAGGGGTAGCCAGTGGTCCCACTAGGTCAATAGCAACCCGGCTGAAGGGTTCCTCTACAATGGGCATATTTACTAGCTGGGCTTTAGGGTGATCGCCTCGCCTTCCTACTCGCTGACACACATCGCAGGTGTTACAGTAAGTTCTAACGTCAGCGTGCACCCCTGGCCAAAAGAACGTGTGAGTAATGCGGTGTAGGGTACGGGTAACGGCTAGGTGGCCTGCTAAGGGGATGTCGTGGCCTATTTTGAGGATTTCTTGACGGTATTTGTGGGGCACTACCAGCTGTCGCCTACGCTGTCCCCTTTTCTCTGTCCAGCGGTATAGTTTCCCTTTTTCCCATAAGAATGTTTCGTTATCTGCCCCGCCCCCTCCGGTCTCTGCTCGTTCCCGGTACTTTTGTAAGGTCGGGTCAGTCTTAGACTCTGCCTCGAAAGCATCTGGGGTGTCCCAGGGTATGGGGCCTAACCTGTCAGGCAAGGTCGGGGTAGGTCTTACCTGTGTCTCCCGCACTGGTGAGAGCTCTCGCTCCGTCCGGGCTTGGGCCCGTGTAGTCACTGGGTCCGCCTCGTTGTTGCATACTGGAGCATAGGCAGAAGTCATGGGGCCCAAATCGTTGCCCAGTAGTACTTCGGCAGGTAAATTATCCATTAGGCCCACGTTCACAGCCCCCTTTCCCGCTCCCCAATCAAGATGCACTTTAGCTGTTGGAATTTTGTACACATCCCCCCCCCGCCACTCTAACGGCCACAGTCTGTCCGGATCGCTTGTGCTCTGGCACCAAATGACTCTGTACCAGCGTGATAGTAGCCCCTGTGTCTCGCAATCCCTCGGTAGATCGCCCCTCGAGCCATACCCTCTGCCGATGGTGCTGGCGGTTATCTGAGGCAGCATATACAGGGTCTGCCTCGTGAAGCGGCCCCACATATCCCTCCATAGGGGCCTCTTGGTTAACACAGAGGGCCCGGGCCGGACGATAGGACCCAGAGGGGTAATTGTAATTCCTGGGTGTCTGGTGCGTATTAAGGGGGCAGCTAGCCATGAAATGCCCTGGTTGCTTGCATCGGTGGCAAGTCGGTCTGGGACGCTCAGAGCTGTTATTGGGTGGTCCTGAGTGTCGGACGGGCCCTGTGGGCACCGGGGCTCGGAATTCAGCACGAGGGGGTGCACGGTAAACCTCTCTGGGTTCGACCCGTGCTGGAACTCGGTAGTTCATGGGTTCGTGAAGACGGGAGTCATAATGTTCATCGGCCAATTTGGCTGCTTCTTCTAAGGTAGAAGGCCGCCTGTCTCGCAGCCATTCCTTCCCTTGCTGTTCCATGCCATTATAAAAATGTTCTAAGAGAAACAATTGTAAAATTTCCTCCCCAGTCACCGCTTTACATCCGCTCAGCCAGTGATTTGCCGCTCTCCGCATTCGGTGCGCCCATTCCATATGGGTATCGTTAGGCTTCTTTTCCGTGCCCCGAAACTGTCGGCGATACGTGTCCGGAGTTACAGCGTACCGTCGCAACAGTGTCTCCTTAACTAGCTCATACTGTGTCACTTCCTCAGCACCCAGAGTACGAAAGGCTTCCAGGGCTCGCCCGGATAGTTTCCCAGACAATATCGTGGGCCACTCTCTGTTGGGAATCTGGTGCAGGGCACATTGCCTTTCGAAGTCCGCCAAATATTCATCAATCCCTGTCTCGCTCTCTAGGAAGGGTCGAAATGCCGCATAGGGTATCTTGGGCCTCCCAGCATTTTCGACAGGGATGATTACCTGCGGGGCTTCAGCATTGCGGTGTGCGTTCGCTAGGTTGAGTTTGTGGGCTCGAGTCTCTCGTATATCCTCGTCCGCCTCCGCCATCAACTGCTGTACCAATTCCATGGAGGGGTTCGGCCCGTATAATGAGAGCCTTTCCCGAACAATCCTGGTTTTTTCGTCACTAATCGTGGTCGGTGTTTCCACCATTGTGAAGCTCTGATCCAGTTCGGTCAATTCTGCGATCAGCTCTCTCCTCGGCCGGTTGCTGGCGTACCCCCCTCTGCTTTCAAGTAAATCCTTTAGGGTTGTACGCTTCAATTTTTCGTAAGCGCTCTCCATCCGTTCTGTACCTCTCCTAGGAAATCCAGGAAAATCCCGCCGCTGCCGCCAAATGTTACGGTTACCCTTAGTCTCGCTGAGAGATGGACCGCTTAGTAGCCTGGATCCCTATTGCTAAAGAGGGGAGAAGCTGCTTTCCATAGTATTCTATATGAGTCTCGCAAATATAGAATAATCTCCCTTAGCTGCAGTACAGCTAGGATACCCTTCTGCCCACAAAAACGAGTCAACGCTGCGATTGAGGGTCAAACAAGAACTCAGGACTGGGATGCCCAGCCTGCTTTTTATTAAGGTTACATGCACACAGGGCACTCCCAGGGGGAGAGGGGGGGAAGCACAAAATCCCCCATCACACATTTAGATAGAGAGCACTGTCCTTTGACAGGCCACAATAGGATTACAGTACTTAAGATAACAAGTTTACAAGTTCATCTTATCAATTAGCAGTCTGGCTCCAGAGGTGATTAGACAATAGTTTCTAAAAGCTGAAAAAAAAGAGTTAACTCTTTATGAAATGATACTTGTTACGGTTTTCTTGGAGCCCTTCTTAGGCGCTGGCTTGCTGGTTCAGGCATTGCTGCTGGGAAATAAGCTCTTCACAACAAAATAACTAATGCTTCTGTAACAATAAAAACAAGTAAAAACAAGCGACGCGTTTCTCAGCACACAGGCTGTTTCATCAGGCTTACCAGGTACCAGCTTTTTTATAAAACACTTGCTCTTGTGCATTATTTGGACCAAACCTTGGCCTTCATTGGGACCTTTGCTGTTTGCTTCCTGTGGGAACCCTGTCATAGTCTGTTGGGTGACTGTATTGATCCCATCCTGCCTGATTTGCATCACTGGAGATGCTTTACCAATTGTGAGTATATTACTTAAATAGAGTAATATATCTTGGGACCAAACTGTACTAGGCCATATAGGCACCCCTGTGTCTCTTTATATTTCCACTACAGATTATTCCATTCTACCCTAGAGGTCGGTCTGCTGGGTGACTGTGATTAATCCCAGACTGTTTCTATTGCACTAACTGAAGTGCATTCCAAATTGTGAGTTTATACTGGCACGACTAGACCATAATTATTGTGTTGAACAAACAATATTGGGCCATGTGGCGCATCTGTCTCTTTCTGTTTTGTAGATCATCCCTATAGGATCCAGGACGGGTTCTCTACAGATTGCTGCCTAAAGATCACCCTCTATTTCCACTCCTCAGAGACTTTTTATTTGTATATTTGGAATTATTGAAGCATTACCTATTGTTTTTATTTATTTGGAATTATTGAAGCATTACCTATTGTTTTTATTTATGTGCGATATTTAGTACAACAACTGATTTAAAGTATTAATTTAATTGATCTATCGTTCATTTTATACCTCACTAGGTCTGATATATTATTATCATTTAGGGCGCCCCCTATTATATAGGAATACCTATTAGCCTAGTTGAGCTAACTCAGTAAGTCTATGACATCCGTCCTAACTTGGATCTTTAGCAAAACCATAAATCTTATAACATGCTACTATGAGGTATTAGTACAAAAAATATGCAAAAGTGGCCAACACAATTAGCAGACACTCATAAAAATTCCAGAACCATTCAATTAGTATAGGATAAAGTCTTGATAAATCCTCAGCAAGTCCTGCTTCCACTTATAACTAAAGTTCTAAGCAATAAAGGCCAGCTATTCAAATAGTATAGGTTTTTCTCAGTCATAGGACTACTTTATTCAGTCAAAGTAGCAAATGCGAGGCCAATAATCGCAGGATTAGCTTCTTTACAGAGAGTACATCTTGTTACTGTACCATATAGTAGAAATTCTCAAGCAGCTTACAACTACAGTAATATTTGACAGTGGAAATATGATAGTTTGGTGTTGGTTACCAATAAGTTCTTAGCTGAACCTTGCTAGCCCACCTCTATGGCTTCACCAGATTTTACCTTAATTTAGGCCTCTATAGAGCGCAGAGTCACTGCAGGGTTTACATCTTTCAACTACACCACATAGCTCTCAAGCAGCTTACAGCCTGCAGTGCTATTTGTCAGCGGATATATAGGATGGTTTGATGTTCTTAACTGTGCCTTGCTATTCCGCCTCTGTAGCTTCACCAGATTTTACCCTGGTTTAGGCCTCTATAGAGCACACAGTTACTGCAAAAACTTTCAAAGAAAGATAAATCCAACTTTGTAGATTTGGAAAATGATCTGTAATTAGTGGAGCAGTTGTCTATGCAGTTAGAGCAGCAGTTTACATCTTATATTATCCTTGGTTGGTCTTATTATTCCGCCTATATGCAATATAGCCTGGTGATGTTATTTCTGTGGCTTTAAATACAGTTAAGGAAATTAAGCAATTATAGTCACCGGGTTGGCCAGCTACATTTATTTTGTAACGTTGTAGCCTAGCTCAGATTTACCATAGACACAAAACATGAGATTATTGTGGAGATTGACTAACTTGGTGTGGGCTCATACCCCCAGTACGCTCTTCTTACCTTCACCCTGATGTGAGTCAGGGACTTACTTTCAAATTGCCCGGGGGTAAACCAAACCTTCCGAAATGCCAAGCCGGACAACTTGTGACGTTACTTTATCCTCCTGTTAGATTTCAACAGCCACCAAGTGACACAGACTGAGCCAGGAGAGTACCACATTGATTGGGCCTTCCCTAGCGACGCTTCGCCTCCTCCTGAGGCTGTTACATCGTGGGCCGTACTATCTAAGGATTCTCCAGCGCAGTTTCCAGGTTTCCTCCTTCACTTATTGTCAAGTCTTGACAAATGGCCGCAGCAGTACGGCCGCTAGCTGAAGTTAGACTTCCATATGCTTGTGACGGCACCGTCAAGATGCCAAACACGTATCCGGGCTGGGGTATGAAATCCACGGCCTATGGAAGCTAGCGTGTCAGCGTGGTGTCAGGTCCGCAGTCGGGAGAGCACGCAGAGCAGCTGCGCTACATTGCTCCTCCTATCGGAAGTCTCCATACCCTGAGTATTAGTTGCTGTAAGTACCATACCCAGAGTATTAGTTACTGTAAGTACCGTACCCAAAATATTAGTTAATGTAAGTACCATACCCTGTGTATTAGTTACTGTACCATACCCTGAGTATTAGTTACTGTAAGTACCATACCCTGAGTATTAGTTACTATACCATACCCTGAGTATTAGTTACTGTGTCATACCCGGAGTATTAGTTACTGTAAGTACCATATCCTGATTATTAGTTACTGTACAATACCCTGTGTATTAGTTACTGTAAGTACCATACCCGGAGTATTACAGTAACTAATATTCATGGTATGGTACTGTAACTAATACTCAGGTATGGTATTTACAGTAGCTAATACTCAGGGTATGGTATTAGTTACTGTACCATACCATGAGTATTAGTTACTGTAAATGCCATACCCTGAGTATAAGTTACTGTACCATACACTGAGTATTAGCTACTGTAAGTATCATACCATGAGTATTTGTTACTGTAAGTACCATACCTTGAGTATTAGTTAATGTAAATAGCATACCCTGAGTATTAATTACTTTAAGTACCATACCCTGAGTATTAGTTACTGTAAGTACCATACCCTGAGTATTAGTTACTGTAAGTATATACCCTGAATATTAGTTATTGTACCATACCCTGAGTATTAGTTGCTGTAAGTACCATACCCTGAGAATTAGTTACTGTAAGTATATACCCTGAATATTAGTTACTGTACCATACCCTGAGTATTAGTTGCTGTAAGTACTATACCCTGAGTATTAGTTAATGCAATACCATACACTGAATATTAGTTAGTGTACCATACCCTGAGAATTACTATAAATACCATACCCTGAGTATTAGTTACTATACATGTAATCTACTGAGTATTAGTTACTTTAAATACCATACCCTGAGTATTAGTTACTGTAACTACCATACCATGAGTATTAGTTACTATAAATACCATATCCTGAGTATTAGTTACTGTAAATACCATACCCTGAGTATTAGTTACTGTAAGTACCATCTTCTGAGTATTCCTGTAAATACCCTAAGTGTCATCTCCTGAGTATTAGTTACTGTAAGTACTATACCCTGAGTATTAGTTACTCTAAATACAATACCCTGAGTATTAGTTATTGTAAATATCATATCCTGAGTATGTTACCCTAAGTTTCATCTCCTGAGTATCAGTTACTCTAAATACCATTCCCTGAGTATATTAACCTAAACACAATCTCCTGAGTATTAGTTACTGTAAATAACACCCCAAGTATCAGTTACTGTAAATACCATCCCATGAGTATATTACCCTAAATACCAGCCCCTGAGTATTAGGTACTGTAAATATCCTGAGTATTACTGTAAATATCGTACCCTGAGTATGTTACCCTAAATAAAATACCCTGAGTATTAGCTTCTGTAAATACCATACCCTGAGTATGTTACCCTAAATACCATCCCACAAGTATTAGTTACTGTAAATACCATAACCTGAGTATGTTACTTTAAATATCATCTCATGAGTATTAGTTACTGTAAATACCATCACCTGAGAATTAGTTACTGTATAAACCGTACCCTGAGTATTTTTTTTTTTAAATCTTGTTATTGAATTTTAAATATACATATACATATATACATACACGGAGGAGGAGGGGTGAACAGAACAATAGATTGTCAGAAGTGTATTACATTGCAAACCCCCCCTTCCTTACAACTTCTCAAAATGACAGGAAAATAAAATCAAATAAAGAAAAAACTAAAAAAACCTAAACAATACACAAACACTCCTATATAACTAGTTATTAAAATTACCAATTATATATGTATCTAAACCATTTTTAAATGTATCTAAGGTATTGGCTTTCACTACCTCCTTTTGTAATGAGTTCCACAATTGTATTGCTCTTACAGTAAAAAAATGTTTACGTTGCAGGAGTTTAAATCTCCTTTCCTTAAATTGTGACCTCTTGTCACAAACAATTTTCTTTGAATAAATAGAGCTTCTGCCATCTTTGTATATGGGCCTTGAATATATTTATATAAAGTAATAATGTCACCTCTCAAGCACCTTTTTTCTAGAGAAAACAAACCCAGTTTGAATAACCTCTCCTCATAGCTTAAATTCTCCATTCCTCTTATAGAGGCCTAGTTATCAAGCCGTCAACCTCAAATACGCTGGAATTCCGCAGCGTATTTGTGGCGAGGCTGATTTGCCTTAGTTATCAAAGGCTAGAGACCGGCAAAAGTAGAATTTTGTGACGTAAACTTCGATCCGCCGGACTCAGTCCGACACAGATCGATTCTTACGTCACTCCAGATGTTCCGCACACAAGTGCGGCACAATCTGACTACTTTTGCTAGTTATCAAAAAACTAGCAGGTACGCTCGGCACTTTTACGGCCCAGCGTACCTGGTTTTCAATCCGCCACCCTGGAGGCGGCGGATCCCATAGGAATCAATGGGAGTCTGACCATAGCGAAAGTACAAGTTCGCTGCTGACAGACATCCCATTGATTTCTATGGGAGCTGTCTACACCTAACACCCTAACATGTACCCCGAGTCTAAACACCACTAATCTGTGCCCCCTACACCGCCGCAACTAAATAAAGTTATTACCCCCTAAACCGCCGCTCCCGGAGCCCACCGCAAGCTACTCTATACATATTAACCCCTAAACCGCCGCTCCCGGAGCCCACCGCAACTATAATAAATGTATTAACCCCTAAACCGCCGCTCCCGGAGCCCACCGCAACTATAATATATGTATTAACCATTAAACCGCCGCTCCCTGACCCTGCCGCAACTATAATATATGTATTAACCCCTAAACCGCCGCTCCCTGACCCTGCCGCAACCTATATTAAATTTATTAACCCCTAATTTGCCCCCCCTACACCGTCGCCACCTATAATAAATTTATTAACCCCTATATCCTGCCCCCCACTACACTACCGCCACTGTAATAAAATTATTAACCCCTAAACCTAAGTCTAACACTAACCCTAACACCCCCTAACTTAAATATTAATTAAATAAATCTAAATAATATTTCTATTACTAACTAAATTAATCCTATTTAAAACTAAATACTTACCTGTAAAATAAACCCTAATATAGCTACAATATAACTAATAATTATAGTGTAGCTATCTTAGGATTTATTTTTATTTTACAGGCAAATTTCAATTTATTTTAACTAGGTACAATAGCTATTAAATAGTTAATAACTATTTAATAGCTACCTAGCTAAAATAAAGAGAAATTTACCAGTAAAATAAAAACTAACCTAAGTTATAATTACACCTAACACTTCACTATACTTTAATAAATTATTCCTATTTAAAACTAAATACTTACCTAAAAATAAACCCTAATATAGCTACAATATAATTAATAATTATATTGTAGCTATCTTAGGATTTATATTTATTTTAAGATAAAAGGAAGTCCCTCAGGCGCCTCTAGAAGGAGGCAGGGGGTATAGGAATAGTGATGTGGACAATCCAGTGAGAAAGTTACTTGACACTCGAGATAAAAGTTACTTCATATAATACTATTTTAAAACTTGTGATGAAAGTTATTTCATATAATACTATTTGTTAAGCACGGTAAAAAGATTTTAATGGACAATGAGATAAAATGATCACAAATCTAGATAGATGTACACAAATAAACAATAAAATAAACAAAATCAGGTATTGCAGTACAATGGTAAACTTCTAAAATCACATAAAAAAACCTTCATGGATCCATGAGGAAAAAAGAGGTGATAAAAACATAAACATATATAAATTACAACCCCAAACAGCGATGGGTTGGAATATGAACTGTCTAGGTAGACCAACGTGTGGACAAATACTGGAAAGGTTGGTAAATCCTAAAGGTCACTGTATGGTACAGAACAAGAATCACAAAATAACATCGTCCGTGAGCGATATATAATCTGTGAAAAATATATACTCTGTGAAAAAATATATATATATGCAATAGAAAAAATAGAAAAAAAGTAGAAAAAACACACGGTCCGCTGGATGTAAAAATATAAAAATAAAGATAGAAATAATGTCAGTGTTTGATGTCCAAATTGATATCCAAATTGATATAGAAGTGTGAAAAAATAAAAATGTGAAAAATAAAAATGTGAAAAATAAAAGTTAGCAGATAAAGTGAGTGATATCCAAAAAATTGTCAATATGTGAAATCCGGAATAAAAAAGATGTAACACACAAAAAGTTTAAACACTCAAATCCTCAAAAATCAGGTGATGTGCGCATACTGTGGAGAAAGGTATATATATGTAGAGAGTTTATATAGGTGTTGGTAATCCAAGGTGTTGGGATACGGACTCCCTGTATATTGCAAGTAGAAAATAAGTGGAGCGATGTGCATCAACCTAGAAGGAAACAAAAAGCAACATAGCGCAATAACGTCTCAAATAAAAAGTATAGAAGGAATAAGGCTTACCTATTGGTCAACGCGTTTCGGCCCGTAATAGGCCTTTATCAAGACTGATTCTGAATCTTAATTGTAAGCCTTTTATAGCCCATTACCGGAAGTGTTCATTTCTGTCCATTTCCGTTTTTGGGAGTTTAATTGTCATTAATTTAAGCACTAAAATTAACATATACTTATCTTAATAATCTTCAAATTCTATTTCTAGGTTGTTAATCAATGTAAGTCAAAACACTGACCGGAAGTGACGTCACAATAAAGACGGAGGCACTATACAAATATTATATTATCCTGATCCTTCTGCCAAAGATCACAACTTACATTGATTAACAACCTAGAAATAGAATTTGAAGATTATTAAGATAAGTATATGTTAATTTTAGTGCTTAAATTAATGACAATTAAACTCCCAAAAACGGAAATGGACAGAAAGGAACACTTCCGGTAATGGGCTATAAAAGGCTTACAATTAAGATTCAGAATCAGTCTTGATAAAGGCCTATTACGGGCCGAAACGCATTGACCGATAGGTAAGCCTTATTCCTTCTATACTTTTTATTTGAGACGTTATTGCGCTATCTTGCTTTTTGTTTCCTTCTAGGTTGATGCACATCGCTCCACTTATTTTCTACTTGCAATATACAGGGAGTCCGTATCCCAACACCTTGGATTACCAACACCTATATAAACTCTCTACATATATATACCTTTCTCCACAGTATGCGCACATCACCTGATTTTTGAGGATTTGAGTGTTTAAACTTTTTGTGTGTTACATCTTTTTTATTCCGGATTTCACATATTGACAATTTTTTGGATATCACTCACTTTATCTGCTAACTTTTATTTTTCACATTTTTATTTTTCACATTTTTATTTTTTCACACTTCTATATCAATTTGGATATCAATTTGGACATCAAACACTGACATTATTTCTATCTTTATTTTTATATTTTTACATCCAGCGGACCGTGTGTTTTTTCTACTTTTTTTCTATTTTTTTCTATTGCATATATATATATCTTTTCACAGAGTATATATTTTTCACAGATTATATATCGCTCACGGACTATGTTATTTTGTGATTCTTGTTCTGTACCATACAGTGACCTTTAGGATTTACCAACCTTTCCAGTATTTGTCCACACGTTGGTCTACCTAGACAGTTCATATTCCAACCCATCGCTGTTTGGGGTTGTAATTTATATATTTTTATGTTTTTATCACCTCTTTTTTCCTCATGGATCCATGAAGGTTTTTTTATGTGATTTTAGAAGTTTACCATTGTACTGCAATACCTGATTTTGTTTATTTTATTGTTTATTTGTGTACATCTATCTAGATTTGTGATCATTTTATCTCATTGTCCATTAAAATCTTTTTACCATGCTTAACAAATAGTATTATATGAAGTAACTTTCATCACAAGTTTTAAAATAGTATTATATGAAGTAACTTTTATCTCGAGTGTCAAGTAACTTTCTCACTGGATTGTCCACATCACTATTCCTATACCCCCTGCCTCCGTCTAGAGGCGCCTGAGGGACTTCCTTTTATCTTAGTATACATTATCTCGGTGGTTACTAGGTGCCACCACCCTTAGGCTTATAGGGGGCTGTTTGGCGCAGGTCCATTATATATCTTTCTCAGTGGATTTATATTTATTTTACAGGTAACTTTGTATTTATTTTAGCTAGTTAGAATAGTTATTAAATAGTTAACTATTTAATAACTACCTAGCTAAAAGAAATAAAAAATCACCTGTAAAATAAATCCTAACCTAAGTTACAATTAAACCTAACACTACACTATCATTAAATAAATTAAATAAATTACCTACAAATAACTACAATTAAATACAATTACATAAACTAACTAAAGTACAAAAAATAAAAAAAGCTAAGTTACAAAAAATAAAAAAATAGGTTACAAACATTTTAAAAATATTACAACAATTTTAAGCTACTTACACCTAATCTAAGCCCCCTAATAAAATAACAAACCCCCCCAAAATAAAAAAAATGCCCTACCCTATTCTAAATTTAAAAAGTTCAAAGCTCTTTTACCTTACCAGCCCTTAAAAGGGCAATTTGTGGGGCATGCCCCAAAGAATTCAGCTCTTTTGCCTGTAAAAGAAAAATACAACCCCCCCATTGGCTGATCGAAACAGCCAATAGAATGCGAGCTCAATCTGATTGGCTGATTGGATCAGCCAATCGGATTGAACTTGAATCTGATTGGCTGATTCAATCAGCCAATCAGATTTTTCCTACCTTAATTCCGATTGGCTGATAGAATCCTATCAGCCAATCGGAATTAAAGGGACGCCATCTTGGATGACGTCCCTTAAAGGAGCCTTCATTCGTCGGTAGTCCGTCGGTAAAGAAGGATGTTCCGCGTCGACGGGATGAAGATTCAAGACCCGGCTTGGAAGATGACATTGCCCGGATAGAAGACTTCTTCAGCGCCTCTTGGAAGATGACATCGCCCGGATGGAAGACTTTTTCAGCGCCGCTTGGAGGATCACTTTATCGGATGGAAGATTTCTTCAGCGCCGCTTGGAGGATCACTTCTGCCGGTCCGGATGTCCTCTTCAGTTCCATCGGTGGCTCGGCTGAGTGAAGACGACTAAAGGTAGGATGATCTTCAGGGGATTAGTGTTAGGTTATTTTAAGGGGGGTTTGGGTTAGATTAGGGGTATGTGGGTGGTGGGTTTTAATGTTGGGAGGGTTGTATTTTTCTTTTACAGGCAAAAGAGCTGAATTCTTTGGGGCATGCCCCACAAATGGCCCTTTTAAGGGCTGGTAAGGTAAAAGAGCTTTGAACGTTTTTAATTTAGAATAGGGTAGGGCATTTTTTTATTTTGGGGGGGTTTGTTATTTTATTAGGGGGCTTAGATTAGGTGTAAGTAGCTTAAAATTGTTGTAATATTTTTAAAATGTTTGTAACCTATTTTTTTTATTTTTTGTAATTTAGTTAGTTTATGTAATTGTATTTAATTTTAGTTATTTGTAGGTAATTTATTTAATTTATTTAATGATAGTGTAGTGTTAGGTTTTATTGTAACTTAGGTTAGGATTTATTTTACAGGTAATTTTGTATTTCTTTTAGCTAGGTAGTTATTAAATAGTTAATAACTATTTAATAACTATTCTAACTAGCTAAAATAAATACAAAGGCCTAGATTTGGAGTTTGGCGGTAGATGGGTTGTTAACGCTACGCAGGCTTTTTTCTGGCCGCACCATAAAATTAACTCTGGTATCGAGAGTCCAAAAAAATGCTGCGTTAGGCTCCAAAAAAGGAGCGTAGAGCATTTTTACCGCAAATGCAACTCTCGATACCAGAGTTGCTTACGGACGCGGCCAGCCTCAAAAACGTGCTCGTGCACGATTCTCCCATAGGAAACAATGGGGCTGTTTGAGCTGAAAAAAAACCTAACACCTGCAAAAAAGCCGCGTTCAGCTCCTAACGCAGCCCCATTGTTTCCTATGGGGAAACACTTCCTACGTCTGCACCTAACACCCTAACATGTACCCCGAGTCTAAACACCCCTAACCTTACACTTATTAACCCCTAATCTGCCGCCCCCGCTATCGCTGACCCCTGCATTATATTATTAACCCCTAATCTGCCGCTCCGTAAACCGCCGCAACCTACGTTATCCCTATGTACCCCTAATCTGCTGCCCCTAACACCGCCGACCCCTGTATTATATTTATTAACCCCTAACCTGCCCCCCACAACGTCGCCGCCAGCTAATTACAATAATTAACCCCTAATCTGCCGACTGCAAAGCGCCGCCACCTACGTTATCCTTATGTACCCCTAATCTGCTGCCCCTAACACCGCCGACCCCTATATTATATTTATTAACCCCTAATCTGCCCCCCTCAACGTCGCCGACACCTACCTACACTTATTAACCCCTAATCTGCCGAGCGGACCTGAGCGCTACTATAATAAAGTTATTAACCCCTAATCCGCCTCACTAACCCTATCATAAATAGTATTAACCCCTAATCTGCCCTCCCTAACATCGCCGACACCTAACTTCAATTATTAACCCCTAATCTGACGACCAGAGCTCACCGCTACTATAATAAATGGATTAACCCCTAAAGCTAAGTCTAACCCTAACACTAACACCCCCCCCTAACTTAAATATAATTTACATCTAACGAAATTAATTAACTCTTATTAAATAAATTATTCCTATTTAAAGCTAAATACTTACCTGTTAAATAAATCCTAATATAGCTACAATATAAATTATAATTATATTATAGCTATTTTAGGATTAATATTTATTTTACAGGTAACTTTGTATTTATTTTAACCAGGTACAATAGCTATTAAATAGTTAAGAACTATTTAATAGCTAAAATTGTTAAAATAATTACAAAATTACCTGTAAAATAAATCCTAACCTAAGTTATAATTAAACCTAACACTACCCTATCAATAAATTAATTAAATAAAATACCTACAATTACCTACAATAAAACCTAACACTACACTATCAATAAATAAATTAAATACAATTCCTACAAATAACTACAATTACATAAACTAACTAAAGTACAAAAAATAAAAAAGAACTAAGTTACAAAAAATAAAAAAATATTTACAAACATAAGAAAAATATTACAACAATTTTAAACTAATTACACCTACTCTAAGCCCCCTAATAAAATAACAAAGACCCCCAAAATAAAAAAAATGCCCTACCCTATTCTAAATTAATAGAGTTAAAAGCTCTTTTACCTTACCAGCCCTGAACAGGGCCCTTTGCGGGGCATGCCCCAAGAAAATCAGCTCTTTTGCCTGTAAAAAAAAACATACAATACCGCCCCCCCCAACATTACAACCCACCACCCACATACCCCTAATCTAACCCAAACCCCCCTTAAATAAACCTAACACTAAGCCCCTGAAGATCTTCCTACCTTGTCTTCACCTCACCAGGTATCACCGATCCGTCCTGGCATCCGGTGCTGAAGAGGTCCAGAAGAGGCTCCAAAGTCTTCCTCCTATCCGGCAAGAAGAGGACATCCGGACCGGCAAACATCTTCATCCAAGCGGCATCTTCGATCTTCTTCCATCCGGTGCGGAGCGGGTCCATGTTGAAGCAGCCGACGCGGATCCATCCTCTTCTTTCTGCGTCTCCCGACGAATGACGGTTCCTTTAAGGGACGTCATCCAAGATGGCGTCCCTCGAATTCCGAGTGGCTGATAGGATTCTATCAGCCAATCGGAATTAAGGTAGGAATATTCTGATTGGCTGATGGAATCAGCCAATCAGAATCAAGTTCAATCCGATTGGCTGATCCAATCAGCCAATCAGATTGAGCTCGCATTCTATTGGCTGTTCCGATCAGCCAATAGAATGCGAGCTCAATCTGATTGGCTGATTGGATCAGCCAATCGGATTGAACTTGATTCTGATTGGCTGATTCCATCAGCCAATCAGAATATTCCTACCTTAATTCCGATTGGCTGATAGAATCCTATCAGCCAATCGGAATTCGAGGGACGCCATCTTGGATGACGTCCCTTAAAGGAACCGTCATTCGTCGGGAGACGCAGAAAGAAGAGGATGGATCCGCGTCGGCTGCTTCAACATGGACCCGCTCCGCACCAGATGGAAGAAGATCGAAGATGCCGCTTGGATGAAGATGTTTGCCGGTCCGGATGTCCTCTTCTTGCCGGATAGGAGGAAGACTTTGGAGCCTCTTCAGCACCGGATGCCAGGACGGATCGGTGATACCTGGTGAGGTGAAGACAAGGTAGGAAGATCTTCAGGGGCTTAGTGTTAGGTTTATTTAAGGGGGTTTTGGGTTAGATTAGGGGTATGTGGGTGGTGGGTTGTAATGTTGGGGGGGGGTATTGTATGTTTTTTTTTTACAGGCAAAAGAGTTGATTTTCTTGGGGCATTCCCCTTCAAAGGGCCCTGTTCAGGGCTGGTAAGGTAAAAGAGCTTTTAACTCTATTAATTTAGAATAGGGTAGGGCATTTTTTTATTTTGGGGGTCTTTGTTATTTTATTAGGGGGCTTAGAGTAGGTGTAATTAGTTTAAAATTGTTGTAATATTTTTCTTATGTTTGTAAATATTTTTTTATTTTTGTAACTTAGTTCTTTTTTATTTTTTGTACTTTAGTTAGTTTATGTAATTGTATTTATTTGTAGGTATTGTATTTAATTAATGTATTGATAGTGTAGTGTTAGGTTTTATTATAGGTAATTGTAGGTATTTTATTTAATTAATTTATTGATAGGGTAGTGTTAGGTTTTATTGTAGGTAATTGTAGGTATTTTATTTAATTAATTTATTGATAGGGTAGTGTTAGGTTTAATTATAACTTAGGTTAGGATTTATTTTACAGGTAATTTTGTTATTATTTTAACTAGGTAACTATTAAATAGTTCTTAACTATTTAATAGCTATTGTACCTGGTTAAAATAATTACAAAGTTGCCTGTAAAATAAATATTAATCCTAAAATAGCTACAATGTAATTATAATTTATATTGTAGCTATATTAGGATGTATTTTACAGGTAAGTATTTAGCTTTAAATAGGAATAATTTATTTAATAAGAGTTAATTAATTTCGTTAGATTTAAATTATATTTAAGTTAGGGGGGGTGTTAGTGTTAGGGTTAGACTTAGCTTTAGGGGTTAATCCATTTATTATAGTAGCTGTGAGCTCCGGTCGTCAGATTAGGGGTTAATAATTGAAGTTAGGTGTCGGCGATGTTAGGGAGGGCAGATTAGGGGTTAATACTATTTATGATAGGGTTAGTGAGGCGGATTAGGGGTTAATAACTTTATTATAGTAGCGCTCAGGTCCGCTCGGCAGATTAGGGGTTAATAAGTGTAGGCAGGTGTCGGCGACGTTGAGGGGGGCAGATTAGGGGTTAATAAATATAATATAGGGGTCGGCGGTGTTAGGGGCAGCAGATTAGGGGTACATAAGGATAACGTAGGTGGCGGCGCTTTGCGGTCGGCAGATTAGGGGTTAATTATTGTAAGTAGCTTGCGGCGACGTTGTGGGGGGCAGGTTAGGGGTTAATAAATATAATACAGGGGTCGGCGGGGTTAGGGGCAGCAGATTAGGGGTACATAAGTATAACGTAGGTGGCGGTCGGCAGATTAGGGGTTAAAAAAATTTAATCGAGGTGCGGCGATGTGGGGGGACCTCGGTTTAGGGGTACATAGGTAGTTTATGGGTGTTAGTGTACTTTAGGGCACAGTAGTTAAGAGCTTTATAAACCGGCGTTAGCCCAGAAAGCTCTTAACTACTGACTTTTTTCCTGCGGCTGGAGTTTTGTCGTTAGAGCTCTAACGCTCACTTCAGAAACGACTCTAAATACCGGAGTTAGGAAGATCCCATTGAAAAGATAGGATACGCAATTGACATAAGGGGATCTGCGGTATGGAAAAGTTGCGGCTGAAAAGTGAGCACCCTTTTTTCAGTTAGACCCTTTTTTCAGTGACTCCAAATACCGGCGGTAGCCTAAAACCAGCGTTAGGAGCCTCTAACGCTGGTTTTCACGGCTACCGCCAAACTCTAAATCTAGGCCAAAGTTACCTGTAAAATAAAAGTAAATCCTAAGATAGCTACAATATAATTATTATTTATATTGTAGCTATATTAGGGTTTATTTTAAAGGTAAGTATTTAGTTTTAAATAGGAATAATTTATTAAAGTATAGTGTAGTGTTAGGTGTAATTGTAACTTAGGTTAGTTTTTATTTTACAGGTAAATTTCTCTTTATTTTAACTAGGTAGCTATTAAATAGTTAATAACTATTTAATAGCTATTGTACCTAGTTAAAATAAATTGAAATTTGCCTGTAAAATAAAAATAAATCCTAAGATAGCTACAATATAATTATTATTTATATTGTAGCTATATTAGGGTTTATTTTAAAGGTAAGTATTTAGTTTTAAATAGGATTAATTTAGTTCATAATAGAAATATTATTTAGATTTATTTAATTAATATTTAAGTTAGGGGGGTGTTAGGGTTAGGGTTAGACTTAGGTTTAGGGGTTAATAAATTTATTACAGTGGCGGCGGTGTAGTGGGGGGCAGGATAGGGGTTAATAAATTTATTATAGGTGGCGACGGTGTAGGGGGGGCAGGATAGGGGTTAATAGGTATAATGTAGGTGGCAGCGGTGTCCGGGAGCGGTGGTTTAGGGGTTAATACATTTATCAGAGTTGCGGCAGGGTCTAGGAGCGGCGGTTTAGGGGGTTAATACATTTATCAGAGTTGCGGCAGGGTCTAGGAGCGGCGGTTTAGGGGTTAATAACTTTATTTAGTTGCGGGGGGCTCCGGGGGCGCCGGTATAGGGGGTAGAACAGTGTAGTTAGTGTGAGTGCTTAGTGACAGGCTAGCAATAAAGCTGGGAAAAAGCCGAAGAGCAGCGAGATCGGATGAGTGATAACTATCACAGTCCGCTGCTCATTGCCCCGCGGCTTTTTGACAGCTTTATTTGATAACTTAGGCGAAATTTTTCAGGTCCGCGGCGGCGATGTGAGGCTAGCTTAGGCGGGCGTATTGGGCCGGCGAAGGCAGGAAAGTTGACACGTTGATAACTACCCCCCATTAGCTTTGTGGCCCTTCTCTGAAATTTTTCTAAGTCTGCAAGTTCTTTTTTTTTTTTAGATCGGTCCCCAGAACTGCACTAAATACTCAAGGTAAGGTCTTACCAGAGATTTATATAGTAAATCACATAGATGGTCCATAGCACTTGCAAAAAGTATCTCTTACTTTATTGGCAAACGGATAAAAAAAAGTGATGTTTCGGCGTTTCCCCCTTAATCATACATTTTTTTTATCCATTTGCCAATAAAGTAAGAGATAATTTTTACAAGTGCTGTGGACCGTCTATGTGATTTGCTGTATACCTGGGATTTGGTAGGATCCCTGGTCTTCATGTGCACAACACAGGGATTTATATAGTGACAGAATTACTCTTTCCTCCCTTGAATCAAAGCCACTTTTAAGAGATGCTAGTATCTTATTAGCCTTCGAAGCTGCTGCCCTGCATTGTGCAACTATCTTTAGCTTGTTATCTATTACTAATCCCAAATCCCTTTCTTCCTGTTTGGCTAAATCTTGTCCCATTTAAATAATACGTTGCCAGTTTATTTTTACTTCCAAAATGTAGAACCTTGCATTTTCCAGTATTAAATCTCATTTTCCATTTACCTGCCCATACTTCTAATTTTTGTAAATCCCCTTGTAAGGCAAGTTCATCCTACACTGACCTAATGACCTTACACAACTTAGTATCATCTGCAAAAATGTTGCTATTTAATCCTTGCTCCAAGTCATTAATAAACATATTAAATAGATCAGGACCCAGTACTGATCCCTGGGGGACTCCACTGATTACCTTTGTCAAATCTGAGTATGATCCATTTAATACTATTCATTGCTCCCTGTCTTTTATCCATTTATTTTTTCCTGAGCTTACATTTTCAGCTATTCCCAGTCCCTTAATTTTGTGTATTAATCTCTCATGTCACACTGTATCAAACACCTTTGCAAAATCCAACTGATTCCCCTTTTTTCTTTATTTTTACTCACTTCCTCGAAGAATCTTATTGGATTAGTATGACATGATTTATTTCTCATACAACCATGCTGATTTGAACTCGTAATCTTGTTAACACGAATATACTCAGCAATATAATCTCTTCAAGTATCTTCCCCACTACTGATGTCAGACTAACTGGTCTATAGCTTCCTGGATCTGCCTTGCTTCTCATTTTAAAGAGTGGCACCACATCAGCTTTACGCCAGTCCTGGGGTATTATGCCTAAGGATAATGAGTCTTGAAAAATTAAGAGTAGAGGTTTGTCTATAACAGTGCTAAGTTCCAGTAAACCCTTGGGTGTATTCCATCTGGGTCTGGAGTTTTGTTTTCCTAATTATTATCCAGTTTTTACCTGATATCCTCAAGAGATAACCCAATAGTACCAATGTCAGTTTATCAGCCTACACATGCTTATCAGAAAGTGTATGGTTTGGAAGGGAGGACACTGGAACTACTCCCGTGGCTACAGTAGTGGAATCCATTAGCTTCTCCTTGGAATGGAGCCCTGAGTAGTCAGGAAGATTCAGGCATTAGTTTTAGGGGACTTTTGTGGATATCTCTCAAGTGAGGCAGTTATATTCCCTAACATCATGGTGGCAAAAGGAATGCTTGTAGGCTATTATGGTCCCTAAAATAGGAGTTGGATAAATCAAACACAGACTCCCAGAAAGTACATGGGAAAGCTCTATGGAAGGTTTGTCTATACTCTTGTTTAGCATTTACACTTTTGTACTTTGGGACATATTGTGATCTGCTTATCTGCAGCTTTCCCACAGTGGACCTTATAATTCTTGATGATCACCTATGTGTTTGAGGCTTGGGGATTTCAGTCTATAATAACAGAGTTTTTTTGTTTGTTTGTTTTTTAAAGTTGTACGAGCTGTACATTCTCTCTAATTATTTTTACATGCGGCAGTATGATATCATAGGGGTTATGGGCTATTTAGTTATTGTTAACAGAAACTAGCAGGTTACTATTGTGGCAAGTTTGTTATTACTGCTATGTAACTGATATTGGATTATAGTGTAACCTACAGTTAAAGTGATGTAGATATATTACATTTAATCTGTTGTGCACTAGCTACAGTGAGATAGTACCTTTTGTCTTTACTTGCTTAGTATAACTTCCTATTTGTATTTGCACTCGTACTGTTTGCTGATATTTAGAAAAGGCATTTTTCACTATGAATGCCCCTACTTTTAGTTTTGTGGGGGGATCTTGTTTCCCCTTTTTTCTCTATACTTTCCAAGCCCCCTTATTGCATATTAGAGATATTTGTTGCCAAGGCTTATAACTATAGTGTTAAATTTTCCTATAAAATGGCCCTTTATGGAGATACTATTTTAATTTTCTCAAAAATAGACACTAATCAGCTATAGCTGCAGTGAGGTTAGTTTACAGCTGGAGGGAACTCTTTTATTGCACAGTTAGCCAGTGTTTTTAGGACACTCACCCCAGAATTTACATAGACAGTAGTTTTTACCACCTTCATTTTTTTTTTTTTTTTATCTATTGGAAGACATTGTTGGTTTTAGTACAACATAGAAGGACCAAAGTAACTAAGTGGTAGACTCATTAACTTTTTATGACAGATGTGAGCTTTTCGATCAATACATTTAATAATAGCTGTAAATTAGACCTGCAACCTGCTAAATGAATCGTACATTTAAGCTGCCTCTGTCGGGTTCAAATATGGGTTTCTCAGGCGTATCATAGCCAGTACCTCACCAGCCTCTCACCTCAGCGCACATCACTATTTGTTTGCAGTGCATTTCTATTATGTAATGTGTACTTTTAGTTTTAAATTCAATGAATATTTTTTCGTTGTTTCATAATAAGTTTTAAATATGTCAATACTTAGAAATGCATACGCCTAGATTACGAGTTTTGCGTTAGGGTTAAAAATCAGCGTTAAGGGCTCCTAATGATGATTTTTACCTCCCGCTGATATTACGAGTTTCCTTAACGCCACTAAAAAAAAATTTACTCTGAAATCATTACCGACAACCCAGACCCAGTAGTTAACATCTACCGCAAAAATAAACATCCATGAATCACACAAAAAATATTACACAAAGTACACTTACACTCATACAAACACTACACTATATTTATTTTTAATTTTTCATATTTTCATATCAAAATAGAACGGATTAAAGTTACGAGATCTCGGGTGTTTGAAAAAAAAGCCACAGAAATCCATTTTCCATTGACTTACATAGACAGACGGGAACAGACACTCATATAGCTACATATAACTAATAATATTATCACACACATACACTCATCGATGCATACAAACAATATACACCACATTACATACACAAATAAGATTTTTATTACGAAATAAACACGATTTAGCTACTTTTTCACACAAGAACATGACGTCACTCACTTTACGCTCAAAACCAGTCTTGGATTTTATTTCTACACACATTTTTAGCCTCCATTGACTTTTATGGGGAAGACGTGCTCGTGCATGTGACAGTCAGATTTAGCTAATTCACGCAAAAAGCGTAGACAAGAAAACTCGTAATACCAGCGTTAGAATTGTGAAACTAACTTATGTTTTCCTGCGTTAGTTCCGCTATGACAAATAGATCAAGAAATGGCTATTTCCCTATGGAGTTATGGCTTTTACTTCTGTGAAATTCACTACAACATCAAATTGTTATAGAAATTTACATTACATCAACTACAAATCACCATCACTAGTAACAAACATTTTAAATAATTACATAAGATTTAAATGGACAGAAAAATAATATGAACATTTCATGATTCACAAACAGTAGACAATTGGAAACACCTATCATTTACCTCTATTATAGCATTTCATTTATTCAACTCATGAACAGCATATCTACATAGGCTTAACACATGATCATTCATGGATGCACATACTTTACTTTTACACCATTCACTCATACATGTGCATTCATATGATGGGGGAAAAACACATTACATTCTCTCTATGAATCAGGAAACATAAAATAGGGATTTACTGTCCCTTTAACATCACGATTCACTCACAATATATCATTAGGAATTACGTACAATAACAACAGATTACAACTGTCACTTTTTGGGAAGGAACAACAATGCTATACTGCTTTATAGAAGTCAGCATATGTGGGACACAATCACAATATATACGTAGATGTACATAACACGCATCACGCAACCACAAAGCACACATTTATATTTTAATCAGCACACAATAACAATGTAGTCAAATACAACAACACAATGAGGATTTGATAACTACACAGGCAGGTTGATAATATGATGACATCATTAGAAGCTTCAACCATACACATTACAGCTTTAGGACTGTACCGCCCTTTTCAGAAGTTTAGCACTCAATATTACAATACTACATATACGTAAACGACAGTTTGGAACATCATTATTATTGCGATTTTAAAGGGACGCGTACAATATTGACATCTCGCTAATCAATTATATATACAATACTACAGATGTCAGCAGGAAGATCTTCAGTATTATTGCGTTTTTAAAGGGACGTGTACAATATTGACATCTCGTCAATCACTTATATATACAATATAAGAGATATCAGCCGGAAGATCTTCAGTAATATTGCGATTTTAAAGGGACGCGTACAATACTGACATCTCGCCAATCACTTATATATACAATACTACAGATGTCAGTTGTTACTTTATCGTTTACAAACAATATTGCAGCAACATTGATCAATCACATTCTATGCACACATTATACACAAGTATGCACTTTAATTCATGTTAGCCTGGACGTGTGCTTTTTACTATAAGATTGCGTTTATTAAGTATTTATTACGCATATGAACAAACATTACGAAGATGCACTGTATGTGTGACATTTTACACTTTCACATTGTGATTCATTGATGGAAAACAAAATTTCAGCAAACACCTAAAAAAAAACGCCCACTTTGAAAGCATTCACGCCACTCACATACAAACAAGTGTACATAATCAGCAATCATTACGAACTCACTACCATTGGACTAATTGCACTATAAATCCCCCAAACAACATGGCCAAAGTGCCCCTTGTGATTGACATTGTATCAATTCACTTTTGTGTTTTTGCATACCTTGTTACTCCTTGTGTGTTTGCTCTGCTGTTTGGCTTTGTGCTGCTTAGCTTGGCAAATATGGATGATGATCTGGTAGACGTTGCAGCTGGTGCTGCTGCACAAGTAGCGATTAATAGAATCAGGCGGGCTCCGCGGCTCCGAGAGAGACAAAGGGCTTGTTTGGTTAGAGGTCCTTGGGTCTACAGGGTGAGACCCACCTTGAAAAACATGAGTGACTTCAAGGTTTATGACAAGTATAGGCTCAATCGTGAACAGCTCATTGGCCTTTACGATGTTCTTAGACCTCATCTGGAGCCACGTATACGAATGCGGACTGCTGTCCCTGGCATCACCAAGATGCTAAGCTGCATACACGTCCTGGCCTCCGGGAGTTTTCAATCTGGAGAGGGGTACATGCATGGCCTGGCTCAAGGTACCTTCTTGGTGGTTTTTGATAACTTTCTGGATGCCATGGTACGTGTTAGTAAGCATTACATAGGATTCCCTCAGAATGATGGTGATTGGAGGTGCCTGAAGAGGGAATTCTTTGCAATAGCTGAATTGCCCAATGTCTTGGGAGCAATAGATTGCACCCACATTGCGCTGCGTGCTCCAGCACATGACTTGCCCTTCCAAAATTGCAAACGTTTCCATATCCTCAACATGCAGTATGTTTGTGACGCACGTATGCGGATTATGCACGTGTGTGCAAATTTCGGTGGGGCTTGTCATGATGCCCGCATCTTCAGACAGTCATCCCTGTGGCAGCAGTTTGAGGAAAGAGAGTTTCCACCTTGGTGGCTCGTTGGTGAGTACTTGTGCACAACATGGTTAATTAGTTAGACAATTGCCACTGTAGTCTTAAAAAACAGTTGTGTTTGTGTAATGTGTAAAATGTGCAGCTCTAGGATGCAATTTAACCATTTAATTGTCTTTCTGCAAATGTCTAGTTTTAGCTCCAAACAGATATGTAGCATGTCTTAGCTTAAATGGCCAGATAGAGAATGCAATTTAACCATTTTGTTTTTATTCTAGAAAATGTATGGTTTATGCGAAATACGCATAAGTAGCATGTCTTAGCTTAAATGGGCAGATAGAGATTGCAATTTAACCATTTAATTGTCTTTCAACAAATGTCTAGTTTTAGCTCCAAACAGATATGTAGCATATCTTAGCTTAAATGGGCAGATCTAGAATGCAATTTAACCATGTCATTGTCTCTTTCCGCAAATGTCTAGTTTTAGTTCAAAACAGATATGTAGCATGTCTTAGCTTAAATGGGCAGCTCTAGGATGCAATTTAACCATTTAATTGTCTTTCCGCAAATGTCTAGTTTTAGCTCCAAACAGATATGTAGCATGTCTTAGCTTAAATGGCCAGATAGAGAATGCAATGTAACCATTTTGTTTTTAGTTTATCAAATGTCTGGTTTATGTGAAATACGTACAGGTAGCATGTCTTAGCTTAAATGGGCAGATCGAGAATGCAATTTAACCATGTCATTGTCTCTTTCCGCAAATGTCTAGTTTTAGTTCAAAACAGATATGTAGCATGTCTTAGCTTTAATGGCCAGATAGAGAATGCGATTTAAACATATAATTCTTTTTTAAGGAAAATGTTTATTTTAGGGGATTTTCGTGTACACAAGTGAAAAGTATTTTAATATAATAATTATAAATAAATTATTAATGTTTGTCATTTTGTTATGTTCATAATTTATAGGTGATTCTGGTTACATGAGCCGGCCTTGGCTCATTACGCCTATACGTAACCCCACTGATGAGGCCCAGGAGCGCTACAATACGGCGCACAAGCGGACTAGGGCTGTAGTGGAGAGGATGTTTGGGCTCCTCAAAATGAGACTCAGATGCCTTGACAGGTCAGGAGAAGCCCTCCAATACAGCCCTAGTAAGGTGGCGAAGATCGTTATAGCCTGCAGCGTCCTGCATAATATTGCAGAGCGGGCTGGGATGCTGCAGGCCGTCCAGGTGCCCCAATGCTTCCACAGAGATGAGGAAGACGAGCCTATTCTAGAGGGGCCATTCCGGGACGAGGGGCTCAATGTCAGAGCAAACATCATCAACCGCCACTTCAGACGGTAAATAATAGAAGTTAGATAGGAGTATTGCCAATATATGTGAATTCTAGGGAAATGACAAGTAGAGAATTGTGCAAACATGTTAGGATTGTTCATTAAATTATTAAAATTGATAAATGTATTATTATAGGTGATGCTCTGGTCATTGGGTCCTGTAACGACTTTGCCACCTGGTTTTTAAAGACAACATCAGCTGGTAAGTATAAATAGTGTATGGACTGTGGCTGGCAGGAATTTGGCACAAACATATATCATATGGCATACATTTTACAAACTAGTATTTAGTTTACACATTACTAGAATTTTGGATACTCAGGGATCCTCTAGCAAGACTATGCTTCAAAGTCAGATTCAAAGTCACACTTAGAGGTTAGGTCTGCTCAATATATGACTCATCTTCACACTTGATTGATAGAACATAACACAAGATGCTACACACCCTTAGTAAGCTAATGACAGAAATCGTTTCAGAAATGGGGGGTGGGAGAGGGGTGCAGAACTAATTCACACACTTGTATTAATTGTTTGTCACTTTTTCTGCCATTAGGGAGATGACTTCATATAAAGACTGAAAGTGAAGAATTCAAGACTGAAAGTAAAGAATTCAAGACTGAAAGTGAAGTATCCCAGACTGAAAGTGAAGAATCCAAGATTGAAAGTGAAGAATCCAAGATTGAAAGTGATGAATACCAATGTGATCATGTCTGGCATTGTCTTTCAAATGTGCTGACCTTGAAAACCATACAAAGACACGTTCACATGGTAAGTGGCAACAATTTGATGGATTAAGGCTGTGGATGCATCTTATTGGAGACACTTAGATTATTTTTTTATTTTTTAGATGTTATTTCACAATCCTCTCATTTGAAAATGATGAATAAGACACCTAATGAAGATAAACTGTTATTTTCAAGATAATTGACTTTCAAAGACCATGCATACAGGTTGGTTTGCACAATGCATGCTAGTTAAGAATCACAGGAGGAAGAATGTTAAGAATTAGGAATAGTTACATGTCCTATATTAGAATATTTTTATTTTACATACATTACCCCTACTTTGTGCTACAGAGGAATCACATTCTGACCAATAAGACAAAGGAATACATTTTATAGTTGATATAGAGGTATATTATTTGAAGGGACATGAAATATTACATTTATGTTCAGTATACAATATAAATGTTTTTTTAAATGTGATATGCATTATTTTGTCTAATTGAAAATGCTGATATTTAATTATAATATTGATTAGACAATATAATGGTATTTAAAATTATGGATAGGTATAGATTTAATGTATGAACCTTTTTTATATTTTAAATATCAAGACCAAAAAAAAACATGTTAGAGCATAGACACAAGGTGATTTAAAAATTTTTTGATTTACTGAATATTTTAAGACATGTATTCATGAAATAACTAATGTTTATAATATTTTTCTTTCTTTTTCAGAGTTTCATCTGTGATGAATTACACTTTTTTATTTTTTATTTTAACTTTAATTTATTTTCTTATCAATAAATATTTTTTCATACTATATCTTTATTTTTTATTTAAAAAACATCTTTTTAAAAAACAGATAATATATATATCCATCTAATCTGACAAAAAAAATGTACTCCCATGACTTAGTTGTCTATTTGACAAGCACATGCCTGATATAAAATTTTGCCTCATGTATTGAATTAATAATATAAAAACAGTTTATTCAGATAATGTTAAAGTCAAGTATCTTTTATAAATTAATTTGGAGTTAAATCCATCAATGCTTTTATTGTGTAATTTATAGATGTTAAAATTAGAAAATGTTTATGACAAGGATATGTAGTCTAAATTAGACAGAACAACTTTGTTCTTTTCACTTTTAAGAAAGGAAATTGGTTAAATTACATTAAAGTGACAGTGTAGTTGAATGTTATTTTTTTTTTATATAATATCTTGTATCTTCCTTAGGTATCCAAAAACATTATTATAATAAATCTAGGTTTAAATTTATTTTATATGTTTTAAATTGTTTGTAAATGTAAAGTAAGTTAATTTCATATTTAGACCAAGCTAGTTATTGTATGCCATAATGATTACTTTTCTGTTCTAGTGGAGTCATTTGAAGGGTCATTTAACTATAGATAGATAGCTTGTAATATAATTTTTTTAAAAATTATTCATCTTACCTTGGATAGATATCACATATCTATATGTATTTTCATTCCCCTTTAGTTTCTTTCTACAATGTTAACTGCACATATTCCTAATGGTTTGGTCCTTAAAGGGACATTCCCAAAATATATCATTTAGTAAATTATAGACAATACAAATTTAATTGAAACAACATTTAAATGTACTATTATTATCTAGTTATATTCAGTCTTTAAATATCCTTTGTTAAATAAATATCAATGCACATGGCTTAGATAATGACATAAGGCATCTATGTGCAACCAACAATCAGCATCAAAAGAACCTATCTAGCTATGCTTTTCAGTCAAGAATATAAATTTAAAAAGCTAATGAGAGAATAAACCGAAATATGACGTTGTTTTAAAATTCTATTATCCATCAAAAACAGTAAAGAACATATAGCTTAATGTCCCTTTAAGGTAAAGATGGCTAAATACAGCCATTAGAAGATATTTCATTCACAGTAGGGCAAACAATCCAGAAGGTAATACAAATATGCTTTAGTCACATGTTATACTAAGTTCGAGAAAGGGAGGTGCATAGGTTTATGATCATCAAAGCATTATTTGGAAATATATACTTAAAGGGACATGAAACCCAAATCTTTTCTTTTGTGATTTAAAAAGAGTATGCCATTTTAAACAACTTTCTAATTTACTTCTATTATCTCATTATCTTAATTCTCTTGACATACTTTGTTGAAAAGCATATCTAGATAGGCTCAGTAGTTGCTGATTGGTTGCTGCACATAGATGCCTTGTGTGATTGGCTCCCCCATGTGCATTGCTATTTCTTCAAAAAATGATATCTAAAGAATGACGCGCAATAGATAATAGAAGTCAATTGGAATGTTGTTTAAAATTGTATTCTCTAGTTGAATCATGAAAGAAAATATTTGGGTTTAGTGTCCCTTTAATTGTGGCTGGCCAACAATACATATTTACAATGTTTACACAGATTTATTTAGAGCAAGACTGAATATCAGCTCATGAAAGGGATGGAAAATTAAAAAGCGTTTCTTTCTGGAATATGAAATAAAATATAATTATTAACATTTAATTCTATAATCGATTTAAAATCATTATTTTGTGGTTATTTGCTTTCCAACCATATCTAGATATGCTCAGTAGATGAAGATTGGTGGATGCACAGATATGCCTTGTGTGATTGGCTCAACCATGTGTATTGCAATTTCTTCTGTTAAGGATATCTAAATAAAAAGATAAATTGAGTTACATTTTAAAGTCTAAACATTTATTCTCTCTCCTGATCATTTTTTGAAAATATTTGGTTGTAATGTCTCTTTAAAAAATAAAGACGCCATTGCACAATAACATATGTGAGCAGTTCAGACAAGTACAAGCTCAAGGTTTATTTACTAATAAGAAACAAACAAACAGTTTAACATTTATAAACAGATTCTCCAAGTTACGGACATTAGAACCAGAAATTGCACATTCCAGAAATGTTGCGTGGGAAACGTATCTTGCAACATGAGATTCGCATCTTTACACATTCTAGTCTAATGTCACGCAATAGCACACAATCGATGTGCATTATAAATACATTTAATAGAGCAATGTCAATACTTCACAATAAGTCACAAATTGATTTAATGAACAATAAATACATACAATGTTAAATGTGTATTAATCCAACGTATTTGTATTAAAGAAACAGAACAATATTAAACCTAGAAATGTCTACAACATTTAATAATGTGACAGTATTAGATTTTTTTTTGATAAATGAAACATTAATATTTAATGGATCACGTATATTAAATCTGCGTCACACATATCTGCATAACAGCCCCATGAGTTACAAATAAGTCTACATGAAAAAATGTAGTAACAGCACCCCCAGGAGGTATGTGTATGGAAGTTACAAAGATATGAAACATTAAGGAACGGCCAATCAGAGTTCATCACACAAACACAACTTTAGTCAGGATGGTCTCACAGACATAATAGCAATATTTCGATATTTTATCCAATCAGATGTACAGATAACTTGTCCCATGGTGCATCTCATGTTTACTTCACCATATAAAAGTCCATTACACGTTGCCATCTTTGTCAGTTCTCTAATGCCTGCTGCCAGTTTGTATATTTTCAATATATATATACAGTATATATTTTGTGTGGACTAGCAGGCATGACACCTCCCAGGTTCACCAGGCCAGAGAGTGCTGCACTGGTCAACACCGTCCAGGACTTTTATCCGCAGCTGTTTGGGAACAAGAGGAGGTCGATAGATGCGAAGGTTAAGAAGGCCCTCTGGGCGTCTATCACCAGTGAGGTTAAATTGGTAGGTGACGTCCATTGGAGCCAGGAACAGATCATGCAGAGGTTCAGAGATATGAGGTTGCGACTGCAAAAAAAAGTTGACCTCATAAGGGAGTGGGTACAAGCCCATAAGAGGGATGGCAAAAAAACAAAGCCAAAACGGAAACTCTACCTACTCCCTTATGAGGTGACTTTATGCGAGCTCCTCAATCTCCGGGTCCCCCGCAGATTTTGATCCTCTCCATCCTCGGCCTCCTCTTCTTCCCTCCCAGCTGCTGGATCACAAAGTCCAGACCCGGGGGCCAGTGCAGCTGCTTCTCCGTCCGGTGGCCTGGGAGGAGCGGAAGGAGAAGCTGAACCAGGTAACTATCCAACTTCATATAATATATTAATATTTGATTAGACTTTTAAGAAATGTGTATATAGTCATATATTCAACCTATATAGATATCACAACATACGCTACATATGATGTTTAGATATCTGATTTTAGATTCGTCACACATGAAATAGGAATGATGTTTCTGGCGCTCTCAAGAATATGCGTCACAGAGCAAAAAGGGAATTGCGCATCCGTGAAATCCCTATCATCCGCCATTTCATACATTGACTATTGAATCATAACCCAGTTAGAAATATTCTTTGTTATTGTTCAATATTAACAAATATACGATTTCAATCTCGTAATACACCCAATTGCAAATATATTTGAAGTCTTTATGAAATGATACTCATCACAGTACTATATCCAAATTAATTCTGATTAACGGATGCGCAATTCCGCTTGGAATCATTGCGCAATGATCACGAAAGATAGAATTGCGCACACACGTGAACATGTGTTTGCTGTAACTGGCATCGCTTTACACATGTTGGTCAAATGTACACGTTAATTAGTATATATGGGAAGAATACAGTATCCTTATTTACAATCTTCTACATTATACAAACTATACTAGCAAGATCAAAATAAACAATGAACTATCTCCATCAATTGATGAGAATGCAAGAAGACAACAAATGAATTTAAGCTACAGTCAACAACATAAAAGATTGAAAATAAGAGTACAGGATATATTTTTGAAGACATTAATTGAGGAAACAATGTACTCATGTGATAAAAATAGATTATTAGTTTGTCAATGTAAATTTCTTTAAAAATTGTTTGTCTCCATGGCCTGATTTGTATTAATGATATCCAATCCTCATTAAATATTTTACAGATCTGGAGGTTGGTGCTGGAACCTCAAGCCAGGGCTTGTCACAGTATGGTATGTCTCATTTTAATTTCCATTTGTCTTAGAAACATGAACATAACATTACATAATACATTCACATTTATCGATATTTATATGGGTACTCTAATTCTCTTTTCTTGTTAGTTTAAATCACATTTTGGGTTACATTGTAATACAAATCTAAAATTAGGACTATTTGAAGATATCCCTTCTATTCTTGATATCTTCATTTTACTGTAAGATTAGTATCATGGCCAATTTCTATTCTGCCCCTGTGTAGTGCTTGACATTTTTTGGATACATTTTGACAACAATCACACATTTTGCATATGTTCCTATTTCAAAAATATACATTACATACGTTTTTGGGTTCTTATCATTAAAGGGACATGAAAACAAACTTTCCAATTTTCGGATTTAGACAAGTGATTTCCACAAAAAATGTTTTATTTGATTAGCTAAATTGCTTCAGTCTATTGTTATCCTTATTCTTAAATCATATCTAGGTCGGCTTAGGTTAAGCAATGCATTACTGGGAGTAACCGGCTGATTTTTTGAGGAAGAAAATTGCCTATTTTCATAGGTTCAACTCATGTGTTCAGAAAACAGTAGTACATAGTTGCTCCTTTAAAAAAAATGAAGCAAAAGAGTAAAAAATAAGTCTATTCAAAATATTTTTAAAATCACAGGCTGTATTTTATTTCAAAATTAATACAATTACACATTTTGAGCTTCATGTCCCTTTAAGAGAGGATAATTAAATAATCTTGATGATATCCTTAAATTACATATTTGATTGTAATTGCATGCTCCATCCCATTCATTACATCAACATATGGACTCGACAATTACATTGTCAAATCAAGATATTTAAATATTAAAGGGACACTGACCACAAATTATTTCTGTTGTCATTCAGATAGAGCATGCAATATTAATCAACTTTATAATTTACTCCTATAATCATATTTTCATTATTCTCTTGGTATCTTTTTTGAAAAGCAAGAATGTAAGTTTAGCTGCAGGTCCATTTTTGGTGACCAACCTGGGTTGTTCTTGCTGATTGGTGGATACCTTCAACGACCAATATTTAATGAACCAAAAAATTGCTTAGCTGCCTTAAAAAAAATTTTTTTTTCAAAAAAAAGACAAATTTAGAATAGGAGTAAATGTAAAATTAGAATAAAATTGAATTTTCTATTTAAATCAATGAATTTCAAATTGTGGTCAGTGTCCCTTTAATAATCAATATATTCATTCATCCTTACATTGTTTGGATGAAACAATATTGATATCTAAATCACATATTCACTCTTGGACTTACTTTATAGATATAAGCATACTCTAACAGCACCATGATGACATATTTTTTATAATAACTTCTGTTTTGCATTGTGATCAATATGTGTTGTGTCCTAAACAAGATTACTGTACATTGCACAAATGGATCGATGTGACACATGGCTTTGGTTCGATTTGTCACCAGTTGTTATTCCAAATGTTGTTTGTGTGTATTATTTTACAAACATTGATCAATGGGTATATTTAGATATGCAATAGAATCATATGAGATGAATTGTCTGTCTAATATAGTCAGAAATTAAACATATGTTAAAGACATCTTTTCTTCAGAATCACCTTGATTAACTCATGCATTTATTGTTCATATTAGTGCTCTATTCTTCACATTTCTAAGTATATTATTCTGAAAAATGGATACTGATGTGATTTAGTGATGTCCAAACTGTGTTCACTACAGGGAGTGCAGAATTATTAGGCAAGTTGTATTTTTGAGGATTAATTTTATTATTGAACAACAACCATGTTCTCAATGAACCCAAGAAACTCATTAATATCAAAGCTGAATAGTTTTGGAAGTAGTTTTTAGTTTGTTTTTAGTTATAGCTATTTTAGGGGGATATCTGTGTGTGCAGGTGACTATTACTGTGCATAATTATTAGGCAACTTAACAAAAAACAAATATATACCCATTTCAATTATTTATTTTTACCAGTGAAACCAATATAACATCTCAACATTCACAAATATACATTTCTGACATTCAAAAACAAAACAAAAACAAATCAGTGACCAATATAGCCACCTTTCTTTGCAAGGACACTCAAAAGCCTGCCATCCATGGATTCTGTCAGTGTTTTGATCTGTTCACCATCAACATTGCGTGCAGCAGCAACCACAGCCTCCCAGACACTGTTCAGAGAGGTGTACTGTTTTCCCTCCTTGTAAATCTCACATTTGATGATGGACCACAGGTTCTCAATGGGGTTCAGATCAGGTGAACAAGGAGGCCATGTCATTAGATTTTCTTCTTTTATACCCTTTCTTGCCAGCCACGCTGTGGAGTACTTGGACGCGTGTGATGGAGCATTGTCCTGCATGAAAATCATGTTTTTCTTGAAGGATGCAGAATTCTTCCTGTACCACTGCTTGAAGAAGGTGTCTTCCAGAAACTGGCAGTAGGACTGGGAGTTGAGCTTGACTCCATCCTCAACCCGAAAAGGCCCTACAAGCTCATCTTTGATGATACCAGCCCAAACCAGTACTCCACCTCCACCTTGCTGGCGTCTGAGTCGGACTGGAGCTCTCTGCCCTTTACCAATCCAGCCACGGGCCCATCCATCTGGCCCATCAAGACTCACTCTCATTTCATCAGTCCATAAAACCTTAGAAAAATCAGTCTTGAGATATTTCTTGGCCCAGTCTTGACGTTTCAGCTTGTGTGTCTTGTTCAGTGGTGGTCGTCTTTCAGCCTTTCTTACCTTGGCCATGTCTCTGAGTATTGCACACCTTGTGCTTTTGGGCACTCCAGTGATGTTGCAGCTCTGAAATATGGCCAAACTGGTGGCAAGTGGCATCTTGGCAGCTGCACGCTTGACTTTTCTCAGTTCATGGGCAGTTATTTTGCGCCTTGGTTTTTCCACACGCTTCTTGCGACCCTGTTGACTATTTTGAATCAAACGCTTGATTATTCGATGATCACGCTTCAGAAGCTTTGCAATTTTAAGAGTGCTGCATCCCTCTGCAAGATATCTCACTATTTTTGACTTTCTGAGCCTGTCAAGTCCTTCTTTTGACCCATTTTGCCAAAGGAAAGGAAGTTGCCTAATAATTATGCACACCTGATATAGGGTGTTGATGTCATTAGACCACACCCCTTCTCATTACAGAGATGCATATCACATAATATGCTTAATTGGTAGTAGGCTTTCGAGCCTATACAGCTTGGAGTAAGACAACATGCATAAAGAGGATGATGTGGTCAAAATACCAATTTGCCTAATAATTCTGCACTCCCTATAATATATATCTATATCATTCATAGATATAGTTGTTGTGACGAGCCCAGAGGGATCCAGCACCAATGATGTTGTGCCTTTGCAGGCTTCGGGTAAGTCCGTTGACTCATTCATATGTCATTGAAGGTGTATTTGTAATCAATATTATGATCATGATTCTGATGAAGCATTACATTTGACTAAAACATATAATTTATTCATCTGATTATATATCGATTTTATTTTAATATTGAAAGATTAAGATCTCAAAGCTTCTTAGTCTACACCTTTGTTCTTCAGAAGATGGATAGCATATGTTTGTTTTTATTATAAATTTTGACAACAATCATCAAGTGATACACACATGAGAACTCTTAAATGTTCCATGTACTCTGCTTTTGTGAATTTAGAAAAAATACAGACACTAAAATGAAATTATTACTCATTGAGAATAACAAATCTAATGTCATTTGTATGCTCCATCAAAATGATGTAACTCATAACTTTGGGTGTGTATATCTTTAATGCAACATTGATGTGTGTCTTTGAGCAACAGTAACATATGTTATAATATCTGATATTAACGTGTACACAACATGTTATGTTTTACAGATATTGATGTAACATGTGGGACGGAGGAGGAAGAGGCTCCCTTGGAGTCTGATGGTATGTTTATTTATTTATAATTATTTATTTATAAAATATTTTACCAGGAAAGATACATTGAGATTTCTCTCGTTTTCAAGTATGTCCTGGGTACACAAAACATTGCATTGATACAATGGGTACAATAAAATACAAAACAATAATAATACATGATATATGCACAAAAATTTAACATAGAACAGGTAGGAAATATATAATCAACAATGACAGGTGCATTCTGTTTTGAGATATGTAGAGAGGGATCTCTTAAAGGATATTAGGCATGGGGAAGGTTTGAAAGTGTGCGGGAGGTCGTTCCATAATTGTGGTGCTCTGTAGGAAAAGGAGGATCGAGCTACTTTCTTTTTATATTGAGGCACGCTAAATAATGTGCTGGTACTGGATCGGAGGTTATAGGAGGTGGGAATAACCGGTGAGAGCATACTGCTCAGGTAGGGTGGGAGCTTCCCAGAAAAGCTTTTAAACACAAGGCAGGAAAGATGGAGGGTGCGTCTGGATTCCAGCGACAGCCAGTTTAGTTCTTTTAGCATGTCACAATGGTGGGTCCTGTAGTTACATTGTAGCACAAAGCGGCAGAACGAGTTATACAATGTATTAAGTTTATTAAGGTGAGTTTGTGGTGCTGGTGCATATACTACATCCCCATAATCCACGATTGGCATCAGCATTTGCTGTACAATCTTTTCCTTTACAGTAGGGCTGAGGCAGGATTTGTTTCTGTACAGGGCACCTATTTTTGGATAAAGTTTAGATGCCAGTTTTTCTATATGGAGGCCAAAAGATAGATTGGGGTCTAACAACATACCCAAGTATTTAAAAGAGTGGACTGCGGTCAGTGTGCAATTTGATTTTGTTTTGATGCATAGATGGGAATTTTGTAGTTTGTGTAGTTTAGGTCCTGTTCCAAAGATCATTGTGACAGTTTTGTCAGTGTTTAGGAAGAGTTTGTTTTTTGAGATCCACTTTTCTACCTCTGTGAACTGGTCTTGGAGTACTGCTTCAAGCTGCGGTAGATCGGAATTGTTTGCATAGATTACCGTGTCATCTGCATACATGTGTACAGTTGAGGATTTACAGACATTAGGCAGATCATTTATAAACAATGTGAATAGCAGGGGGCCGAGAATGGAACCTTGGGGAACACCACACGTGACTGGGAGAGGGATGGAGTCGCTGTCAGAAATGTGAAATATATATAACATGTATCCAACATGTATTATTGTTTGTAAACATTCTTTGGAAGAAAATCAAAATCTACAGCTTTGACACTTTAAAAAGTATTATTCCTTTTCTTTTAGAATACACTACTGCCCCCCTTTCTATATCATGCAGCATGAACATATGCTTGTATTATTATTTCATTTATGTATGATTTGTAATTAATGACATCATGATGTCACATGCATATTCGATGCCAAACCACAATAATCATCTTCTTATTGTACAGACAGTCATTGCTATTCATCTGAGTGCCTATATGCATACCATATCCTTATGTCATCATTGTTTATAAATTACAAACCACTTCTAAGTATATATAAAACATAATCATGTTGAAATGACTTGATTTGATTTCATGATGTATGAGATGTTAATATATTTTTATTATATATTTCAGATGGAACCTCCACTTCTGGGCATCATTTTCCCGCCCCTTCCCAGGCCCCTCCCCAGGTAGAAGCCCCTCCCCAGACAGAAGCCCCTCCCCAGACAGAAGACCCTCCCGGCCCTTCCCATTCCTCCTGTCCCTCCAAAGAAATGCCCCTTTGGCCCCCTTCGCCGATCTCCCCGTCTTTTGGCCCGTACAGCTCCCCCACCTGCCCAGCCCCCAACTCACCAGGCCCCTGACTCCCCAGCTGAGTGGCAGCCCATCCCTCCCCAGCCCAATCCCATCCCTCCCCCCTGTCCCAACCTTCATTGTCCTGGGTGTCGGATTGTCCTTCCCAGGCACAGCTGTAAGTATCATTCTAAATCAACATTATAACATATTTAAAGGGACACTGAATCCATTTTTTTCATTTTGTGATTCAAATAGAGCATGCAATGTTAAGCAACTTTATAATTTACTACTATTATCAATTTTTCTTCGTTCTCTTGCAATCTTTATTTTTTTAAAAAGGCATCTAATTTTTTTTTATATTCTGAACTCTGGACATAACTTTTTTTATTGGTGGATGAATTTATCCACCAATCAGCAGGGACAACCAAGGTTGATCACCAAAAATGGGCCGGCATATAAACTTACATTCTTGCTGTAACATATCTCAGCCTAATGTCACTATCCCTTTAAGAATTCCTTCTCTGACTGCTGCATTTGGGCAGTATTCACATTCAGCTTGCTTGCCTGCCTGATTAATCATTCATGCACCTGATTACCTCAGCCTCTTTTTTTTTAAGCCTTCTCAGGTCTAATGTGCTTTGCATTAACATTGAAGTGTGATCCTGAACAACAGAGGCTTGTGTCAGTTTCCTGCTTGAACTTACCAACTATTCCAAGATACAGCATTTTCTATTACCTATGCTAAATATCATCAAACCGCAAGTATCTAAAATATCTCCATTCTGTTTCCTGGACACAGCTACTTAACAATCTCTGAACTTTATTATAAATCAACTATGCTTTTGCTTACCATCACTCTCTAATTACAATAACATCATCTTACTCAGAACTTTATAACTATTTCTCTGCTTCTAGTTGTCATTGCTGAAATAACCTGCAACAAACCTAGTTTGATCAAACAGTAATTAATGCCTGAGACTTGTAACTTGTCTATCACTTGTGCTGCTCTGATTATACTGATATACAGCTTTACATAATATTATGGACTGTGAACCTGCAACAAACCTTGGTTTGCATTTATATGCACAAAACAGTAATTAATGCCTAACAGGCCCATTTATCAAAGGTCTTGCGGACCTGATCCGACACTGCGGATCAGGTCCGCAAGACCTCGCTAAATGCGGAGAGCAATACGCTCTCCGCATTTAACATTGCACCAGCAGCTCACAAGAGCTGCTGGTGCAACGCCGCCCCCTGCTGACTCGCGGCCAATCGGCCGCCAGCAGGGAGCTGTCAATCAACCCGATCGTATTCGATCGGGTTGATGTCTGGCGATTCCTGTCCGCCTGTTCAGAGCAGGCGGACAGGGTTATGGAGCAGCGGTCTTTTGACCGCTGCTTCATAAGTTGTGTTTCTGGCGAGTCTGAAGACTCGCCAGAAACACGGCCCTTCAAGCTCCATACGGAGCTTGATAAATGGGCCTGTAGGACTTACATCTTGTCTCATTTGTGTTACTCTGCTTATACTGATATACAGCTCTACATAATATTATGAACTGTGAACCTGCAACAAACCTTGGTTTGCATATATATGCACAAAACAGTAATTAATGCCTAAGACTTGCAACTTGTTTATCACTTGTGCTGCTGTGTTTAACCCTGACATACAACCTTATAAAATATTATGTACTGTGAACCTACAACAAACCTTAGTTTGCATCTAAGTATCAAACTTCTACCTGTTTACTCTGGAGCCTGAACATTGCTATATATTTCTCTCATTGAATCCTGCAGCTACTCCTGTTAACTAATTATAACTCACAGTGAAGCCAGAATATATTGTAAACAAATATTGCACCCTCCATTAATTCTTCAATAACATCTAGCAACTATGAATCACAGAATATCATATATCCATGTCCAGGATACTCTTCCCCGGGTCAGGGGTCGGTGTCTTCAAATCCCTACCACTGCCCCGAGGGTCTGTTTCCTGAGCGCATGTACACCGGATCATAACACTTGCATTTCAAATAAAGATACCAAGAGAATTAATTAAATTTGATAATAGGAGTAGATTCGAAAGTTGATTAAAATTTCATGCTCTATCTGAATCACGAAAGAAAATATTTTGGTTCAGTGTCCCTTTAATATCATATCACTCCATATACCAATCACCACTACTTGGATAGAACAATAGAAACATATTTTTTCATACCTTATCTCTTATCTAACCCACTGGGAGTGTAATTTCTTCTGCTTGCTGAGTTTACACAGCTTGGCCTCAAGGCCAAAAGGTTTAAGGATAGGTGTGGATACCACAGGATAAATAAACTATTTAAATTGCCAATGTAAGGATAATGGAAATACTTTTAAAAAATTTAATACAATCAAGCTGGAAAAGTGAATCATTGTAAACCAATTAAAGGGGAGAACATGTTTAAGTAAACTGTCCCTTTAATGGTTTATGTCTGAAGAATATATTTAATGTGTAAATAATCAATATTGAATATATAATTTTAAGAATGATTTGTCTTTATTATGACAATGTATCTTTGCTCTAATTTTTATTATGTTGTGTAATTATTAAAAAATTTTAATTTCTTTATTTTAGGTTATGACTCAGCATGGCTGATGCTAGAAGCTCTAGCACGTATAGAGCAGGCCGTGCTGAGGAACACGCTGTTCCTGGGAAGGATGCAGGACACCATGCATGCCCAGCTACAGGTTCAGCGTTCGACTCTACAACGTATGATGCGTGTAGAGTCAATGCTTGAATCTGGAGCTGGACATGCACAGGACGATGAGGGTGATGCCCAATAAGTGGAGGATCTGGAGATGCTCCAAGGGCGCAGATACGAATCTTCCGTCCACATGTTACTGTTTTTGCATTTATTGTTGCCATTTGGTCTTTTTTTGTTGTTTGTTGTGCCTGTTGCACTCTTTTACCTTGTCAAATGGCTACAATGGGGCTGTGTTGGCCCTTGTCAACTCCCTCCAAGGACTGTGATGCACTATGGCAGCTTGTCAAATGGCTCCAATGGGGCTGTGTTGGCCCTTGTCAACACCCTCCAAGGACTGTGATGCACTCTTTTAACTTGTCAAATGGCTCCAATGGGGCTGTGTTGGGCCTTGTCAACTCCCTCCAAGGACTGTGATGCACTCTTTTACCTTGTCAAATGGCTCCAATGGGGCCGTGTTGGCCTTTGTTGGCCCTTGTCAACTCCCTCCAAGGACTGTGATGCACTCTTTTACCTTGTCAAATGGCTCCAATGGGGCTGTGTTGGCCTTTGTTGGCCCTTGTCAACTCCCTCCAAGGACTGTGATGCACTCTTTTAACTTGTCAAATGGCTCCAATGGGGCTGTGTTGGCCTTTGTTGGCCCTTGTCAACTCCCTCCAAGGACTGTGATGCACTCTTTTAACGTGTCAAATGGCTCCAATGGGGCTGTGTTGGCCCTTGTCAACTCCCTCCAAGGACTGTGATGCACTCGTTTACCTTGTCAAATGGTTCCAATGGGGCTGTGTTGGCCTTTGTTGGCCCTTGTCAACTCCCTCCAAGGACTGTGATGCACTCTTTTACCTTGTCAAATGGCTCCAATGGGGCTGTGTTGGCCCTTTTCAACTCCCTCCAAGGACTGTGATGCACTCTTTTAACTTGTCAAATGGCTCCAATGGGGCTGTGTTGGCCCTTGTCAACTCCCTCCAAGGACTGTGATGCACTCTTTTAACTTGTCAAATGGCTCCAATGGGGCTGTGTTGGCCCTTGTCAACTCCCTCCAAGGACTGTGATGCACTCTTTTACCTTGTCAAATGGCTCCAATGGGGCTGTGTTGGCCTTTGTTGGCCCTTGTCAACTCCCTCCAAGGACTGTGATGCACTCTTTTACCTTGTCAAATGGCTCCAATGGGGCCGTGTTGGCCCTTTTCAACTCCCTCCAAGGACTGTGATGCACTCTTTTAACTTGTCAAATGGCTCCAATGGGGCAGATTTTTAAAAATGTTTTTTTGGAACGTTATCTTATTTCTTTATGTTTTATGGCATAATAATAAAATAAATGTCATTCCAATATTCTTTGTCCTCTTTATTCATGTTATTGAATGAAATCTATAGTTTATGTGGTTAATCCTTAAAGGGACATTGAACAAAATAATGGTCTTTCATGATTCTTAAATATAATACTATTGTCAATAAAATTCATATTTACATCTCAGATTTAATTTGAGTCATTTTCTTGGTATACTTTTCATAAAGGTTTATCTTTGCCAGATTATTATTAGCATAGGACTGAAGTTATCTATATATATATATTGCTGGTTGGATATATATATATATATATATATATATATATATATATATATATAAAATTATTTTTTTGTGCACATCCATGTGTTCATTTCTAATCTATTCGTGAATTGATGCACCTTTAACAAATTATCCCAAGATTGATATAATGATCTAATCTATGTAAATTGTAATTTTCATATAAATAGTATCCTCTCTGTGAATCCATAAACTTAATTGTTTGTATTTCATGTCCCTTTAAGTGATGCTGACTACAATTCTTAGGGAATGGATATGCATTTCTAATGTATTTGTGTCCTTTTTACATTAACATGGACATATAATATTAATAAAAACAGACTCTTATTGGAATGTTGACAGCACATGTATTCCAATTTCACTTATATCTTATTGTAGTAGTGTACAAAAATCAATCACTGTGTGTAATGCGCATATTTTAGATGATTTATATCGTTCTCTTATTCTTTTTTCTCTTTAATTATCCGACGATATACAGGTAGCCCTCAGTTTACGCCGGGGTTAGGTTCCAGGAGGAATGGTTGTAAATCAAAACCGTTGTAAATTGAAACCCAGTTTATAATGTAAGTCAGTGGGAAGTGAGGGAGTTAGGTTCCAGGCCCCTCTCAAAATTGGCATAAGTAACACCTAATACATTATTTTTAAAGCTTTGAAATGAAGACTTTAAATGCTAAACAGCATTATAAACCTAATAAAATAATCACACAACACAGAATATATAATTAAACTTAGTTAAATGAACAAATACATTTGCTAAACAGCATTATAAACCTAATAGAATCACACAACACAGATTTTACTTGCATTTTTCTGCAAACAGTTCTTTCTATGCATTCCAATCTGGACTGATTTATAGACTGGAAGATCTTGTTCCTTTGCAAGCTGCTTGATAGCTCAGGTCTGGTTAAACTAATTCATTTTAGCTTGCTTGGCTTACATATCTTTGCTGTAACACAAGCGGCCAGCTCCACCTACTGGCTATTTTAATCAATGCACTGCTTCTCAATGCTTTTCAATAGCAGTCACATGACTGAAAAAAAAGGTTGTTATTCTGAAACGGTGCAAATTGAACCGTTGTAAACCAAGGGCCACCTGTATTGCTATAGGTAGGCTGACAATATTTAAACTTGAATAAGTGACACGTTTGATCAATACATGTGTCATTATTGTTATTCCAAATAAATCTTAACATATCTTAAAAAATCCCTGACATATGTATTTCTCATGTGTCCATTTTTAAATGGTAAAGATGGACACCATAGCTATAGGTAACATATAATGTATTAATGTATTGCATTATTTCACATTTAAAAAGACATGAAACACAATAATCCAAAGATTAAAATTCAATGTGAAAATGTATTTCAAATTGCAATGTCCTACATAATCGTGTAACATAAAATGTTGTTTTCCGGTCTATTTAAACCCTGCTGCTTGCTAAATAGTTAATAATCCTCTGCTTCTACTGAAATATATCCTTAGTTTCAACAATAGATTCTATTTCATATATCACAGTATTACGTTATCTAGCGGGACATTGCTAGCTACCAATATAGCACATACTAGTTTTTAAAATATAAATACGTTTCTAATTGACATGCCAAGCTGTCAAATGAGTCCTTGTATTGGCTGACTTTTTTACGTGATCAAGGATGCGCCATAGATTGGATTGCGTTTTTATGTGATCAAGGATGCGCCATAGATTGGATGGCGTTTTTACGCGATCAAGGATGCGCCTTGATTGGATGGCGTTTTTACGCGATCAAGGATGCGCCATAGATTGGATGGTGTTTTTACACGATCAACGATGCGCCATGTTAATTAAGACGTCACATGCCAAGGTGTTAAATCCGTATGATTGGATTACGTAGTCCCGCAATATTTGAATTCGCACATAACCCAGGTTTGTGAATGATAAAACAAGTTTAAAACCATGTCGAGTATGGATTGTGTGAATCATGTACATTGTTGAACCATAGCTGATAAAGAACACCAAAATCACTTTTGATGGCTGTCTCGTTTTCCTGCATAAGATATTTTGAGGCAAGTGCAAATCCATGAATATAGTCCATCTTGTTTAATATGTTTGTCAACAATATTTTAAATTTAATAAATAATGACTGTGTTGTTTTTAATTTTCTACATATCTAATTCCTAAAGATGCGCTATTGTATTTGAATCAAGTAATCAATATGCATTGACCTTGATCATATGCTAAATATATGAGATGCCTACTTATTCTAGATGTTATGTTGTGTTATTTTTTATTAAAGGGACATTATACACTCATTCTTTCAACACATATATGTTTTTTCTATCTATTTATATAGTCCTTTTTTTAAAAATCAATTTTTATTTTTGCTTATGTTTAAATAACATTGCAGTGATTTTCTGACTCCTACCCAAGCCTCAAAGTTTGATGTGAGTACCATCAGCTACCTTCTCCAGCTTGCTCCTGTTTGTGTAAAGGGTCTTTTCATATGCAAAGGAAGGGGGATTGTTTTATTTCACACTTGGAATGGGCTTTCAAGCTAACTTTTCAACATAGATAAACCGATTTTCTAAGAAAGTCTTTAAACCGTTTTCTCATGGATTTTGATATCAGTATGTGGTCATCTTGTTGTTTATAGTAGTATCTATTACATGCAGTTGTCTGAAAATGATTGTATACTGTCCATTTAATGTAAATGTTCAGTATTGTGTCATGTATGAGTTCCACATTGGTTAATCTCCAAATATATTAGTGTGAGCATATACTTCCAAAGTAACTCATAAAAGGACCTTAAACCATATTCCTTCTAAATGAAATGTCTATCTTAAATAATTCAAACACAATAATGTCTCTTTAAGAAAATAGACTTTATCTAAAACGTCAATAGAAATCCTATTCCAATATTTTCTTGTTTGAAGAAGTACATGTAGATATACCAACAATCACAAAAAGATTAGTATATGTTAGCATATGTAATTTTTTAAAGTGACAGTCTTGAAAAACAATAATGATTTTAATGTAGAAAAATGCAATTTTTTCAAAAAATTATCGCAAACGTTTCTCACCAATTTATCATAGTTCTCTTGTTATTCTTAGTTGATAGCTAAACCTAGGTGGTTCATGTGCTCATTTCTTAGAGCTTGAAGAGTGCATCTAATCTGAATGCATTTTCACCACTAGAGGGCATTTTGAGTGCATTTTCATATATAAAACCTTGAGCTCATACAGCATAGTTACCCTGGATTGATTAGTCATTGGCTAAAATGTTGGTCACTCAAAATAACATCAATAAGTGGTAATTTTTCAGAGGCATAGATACAAGGGTAATCACATAAGTCACACGTGTATTTCTCGAAGTGTTTTTTTTTGCAAACTGGATAATGCGTAATACAGTGTTTTCTTTGTAAACAATAATGTTCTGACTGTCCCTTTAAGCTGTGTTATTGGCATTCAAACAGTAATATGCCATCATGTATAATTGTAATGGTCATTTTGTTTGAGATTAGGGAAACAGTTTGGACATCACATTACAGAAACCAATCAATGTAATCAACAAGGATAGGTATGTGATGATGTGGTGTCCACACACTTGTAACCCACACTCTGCAAACAATCTCCCTCCATGAACCCGGTCCCATAGAAGCAGATTATATACAGAGTGTGGTCCACAAGTGTAAGAAGACCACATCATCACATACCTATCCATTACACATTAAATCAATAAAAATATATCCAAAAATACTTACTTCCTCTTCCTTCCCCTTTTCCCACGAGACTGAGGCCCGGGGGGGGGGGGGCAACTGCCCCCTCCGACGAGTTCTCATGGGAGATGTTTGTGGAAGAGGGGAAGGAGGAGTACTGGGATGACCCGGCTGAGGAGGAGATTGAGGACTACCAGAAGCAGATGGCCCAAGATCAGATGGCCCAGTAGCAGATGACCCAGGATCAGATGGCCCAGCAGCAGATGACCCAGGATCAGATGGCCCAGCAGCAGATGGCGCGTTATGCGCCTCCCAGTGGATCTGCAACATTTCTGTGAGATTATTTATGATCACGTTTTGTCCTTCTCGAATGGCATGAATATCTTCTGACATCTGTATTCTGGTTTGAATATTGTCTCTCATGGAGGCACGCATGTGTTCTTGAAAATCAAGCAATACCTGCACCTTGACTATCTCCTCCTGATGTACTTCTGGTGCACGGCGGGCTGCTGGTGCAAGAGGGGCTGCTGGTGCAAGAAGGGCTGCTGGTGCAGGGATCTCTTCTGCAGTGGGGGCTTCTTCTTCTGAGTATAGAGGGTTGTCTTCCATGTCTCCCTGAGGTGGCGATTCATGCCCACCACTCTCATACCTGGGTGAAGGAGGAGCCTGTAGTTGGTGTGCTGCCTCCTCCCCAGACTCTGTATATTGCAAAAAGAAAGAAATGTATATATTAGCATATTTCCAAATAAAGATGTAAATGCTTTTGCTTACAATAGAATTACAAATGCAGCCTCATTAATCCACTTTAAAATACAACAATCAATACGATTTCCGCATTTTCCAAACCGTGTTTCTGATATCTATCTGGTAAATCTGAATGTTTTTGTGTTTGTTTTCATTCTGTTTAAATGCACACCTAACCTGTAGCCTAGATACTAATGTAATCGCAAGGTAATTGTGAATGCGTTTACGTAATAATGTGTTAAACAGCATAATAGCATTAATCATATCCTTAAATACATTCTTTATTTTTGATGTTAAGAGATTATTAAATGAGCTTACCGTCAGATGAGAGTGGCAGGTTCCCGGTATCGACTCCTCCGATACCGACTATGGCCACCTCGGAGATGCTGGGATGCAACCTTTCCTCCCATTGGGAATACTCGATGGTCATTTCAGGCCCACCACCGATCCCTGTTGCATGTTGGTACTCCCTCAATATTTTTTTTTTCCAGCTCCATTTTGCAGTCCCGGTAGGGATGTTTAATGGATTCGACATCCCTGTTATGGCCCCCCCACTGCATTAACTGCATCCCTGATCTCCAGCCAGAGCTTCCTCTTCTCCCTCGGGGTGGCCTTCTGAGCCTGCAGCCTCCTAGACCTTTCCATATATGCCTCTATGAGGGCCTCCTTCTCCTCCATAGTATACCTCGCCTCCCTAGTCAGAGCTTGGCCTTCCCCTGCGATGGTGTCCTCTGTTTCCCGGACTGTGAAGCCCTACTCTGTCCGCCACTGGGACCAGCCACTTGTTCATCTTGAACCAAGTGGCTGGGTCCACCCACCGCTTCCTGCCCCCTTCCTGTCCTGTTACTATTCCTCTCGCTCTCCCCCTCCCCCTCCCTCTCCCCTGACTAATGTCCTGCCTGCCCTCCTCTTCCATCTCTTCCCTTAACTGAGCCCTAACTACTCCAACAAAAAGTGAATGTGCCCAAATGAAAGGGGGTCAAAATAAATAATAAAAAGACAAAAAAGTGCTCAAAGTGTGAAAGGGATCTAAATAAAAGAGGGTAAGGAGTATTTAACAAACAAAAATGTATAAGAAGACTAAAAGGAGGATATGTAAACTAAATGTAACTATGGGATGGGTATGGGCTTAAAAGGAATGGGGTATGGGCTTAAAGGGAATGGGGTATGGGATGAAAGGGAATGGGGTATGGGATGAAAGGGAATGGGGTATGGAGTGTAGTATGAGAGGGTATGGGGTATGGAGTGTATGTAGTGTTATTGATAAGTGTATGTATGTATTGAATGTGTTTGCGTGTAAATGTGTTACGTATACAGAAAAACCACTCGCACACTCACCCAAACCAACTCTCGCTCACTACCGCTCTCTTACTATCTCACACTACAAATAACTAACTCACACCACCACTAACTAACTCACTCTACCACTAACTCCCTCTACCACTAACTCCCTCTACCACTAACTCCCTCTACCACTAACTCACGCTACCACTAACTCCCTCTACCACTAACTCCCTCTACCACTAACTCCCTCTACCACTTACTCACGCTACCACTAACTCACTCTACCACTAACTCCCTCTACCACTAACTCCCTCTACCACTAACTCATGCTACCACTAACTCACTCTACCACTAACTAACTCGCACAATAACACTAACTCACTTACAATAACACTAACTCACTCTCTCACACTAACACTAACTCTCACAATAACACTAACTCTCACAATAACTCACTAAATCTCTCTCTATAATCTCCAAAAACCCATCAGCAACACAGTCAAAGAAGCCATGCTTGTGGCGTGCTTATATACCCTGTGTAAATGTTTAATGATGTACCGGTTTGCCTTGTAAATTGTGTTCAGGTGTGCTTTGTTAGTAATTAGTATGTGTGCAATGTGTATTAGTTCTGTGAATTTGTGCATGCTCATTTTGAGTTAGTATTTGTGGAATGCGATGATGTCATAGTGATCGTTTTCAATAACATTGTACAATAGTATTATGTGTAAATGTAAATGTTGATTTGTGATGGTGTCGTATTTGTGAAGTGTTTTAAATGTTTGCTTGTACTAACATTCCGTAATATTGAATGCGAGTGTTTTGCTTGTGTATGAGTGTGCAATTCTTTTTTCGTGTTGTTTTGTTCTGTGTTTCCGTATCATAAGGTATATGTGTATTCCTCGTTTAGTGTAATGTTTGATTTTTCCCGCTTGTGTATGTGTAATGCGTGTGTGCTATGTTTTGTGATTGTTGTTATTACATCTGCAGTGTATTTTGGTTGTACACTATGTGGTATAGGTCACATGACAGAGCAGTAAGTATTTCTCGCGAGATCGAGTGTTAGGTGAAAAATGCGTGCTTCTCTGATTTTTGAGCTCTATGGGAGACTGTCTAACGCGGGCGTGATTACGCGTATAAAATAAACACGTTAGGAGACGCGTTATGAGCTTTTTTGGAAACTCGTAATACCAGCGTTAAAAACAGTGCACGTTAAAAAAAAAGACGCGTAGCTAACGCACCCCTTCTAACGCAAAACTCGTAATCTAGGCGATAGTTAGTTGATGCATTATCTTTCTAAAAATAAAACAAAATAACAGATACCTCCATTGTGATTACTTTTGGGAGGCCATATGCAACAACATTTCCAAGTAAAGTATTTGAAGTCTTATCTTGCAGGAAGAAAAACAATGAAGACAGAAGGCTTCTCTCCTTTCCTTCCAGATTTGTCCAATAGCACATATTGTAGATTGTTTTCCAGGTGTCATCAGGAATAATCTATGATGGTATAAAATGTATCACAATGGGGCATTAGGCCAAAACAATATATTGCATAAAGGGGTAAATAAATAATCATATAGGGCAAGTAAAGGGGGTGAGTGGGACGCTGCAATGATAGATGCACAACCCAACTTGAAGTTAATGACTGGGAATGTGGTTTCTACTGCAGATGAAGTGTTGTAGTGTGAAGTTAATGGCTGGGAATGTGGTTTCTACTGCAGATGAAGTGTTGTAGTGTGAAGTTAATGACTGGGAATGTGGTTTCTACTGCAGATGAAGTGTTGTAGTGTGAAGTTAATGACTGGGAATGTGGTTTCTACTGCAGATGAAGTGTTGTAGTGTGAAGTTAATAACTGGGAATGTGGTTTCTACTGCAGATGAAGTGTTGTAGTGTGAAGTTAATGACTGTGAATGTAGTTTATACTGCAGATGAAGTGTTGTAGTGTGAAGTTAATGACTGTGAATGTGGTTTATACTGCAGATGAAGTGTTGTAGTGTGAAGTTAATGACTGTGAATGTGGTTTCTACTGCAGATGAAGTGTTGTAGTGTGAAGTTAATGACTGGGAATGTGGTTTCTACTGTAGATGAAGTGTTGTAGTGTGAAGTTAATGACTGGGAATGTGGTTTCTACTGCAGATGAAGTGTTGTAGTGTGAAGTTAATAACTGTGAATGTGGTTTCTACTGCAGATGAAGTGTTGTAGTGTGATGTTAATGACTGGGAATGTGGTTTCTACTGCAGATGAAGTGTTGTAGTGTGAAGTTAATGACTGGGAATGTGGTTTCTACTGCAGATGAAGTGTTGTAGTGTGAAGTTAATGACTGGGAATGTGGTTTCTACTGCAGATGAAGTGTTGTAGTGTGAAGTTAATGACTGGGAATGTGGTTTCTACTGCAGATGAAGTGTTGTAGTGTGAAGTTAATGACTGGGAATGTAGTTTATACTGCAGATGAAGTGTTGTAGTGTGAAGTTAATGACTGGGAATGTGGTTTCTACTGCAGATGAAGTGTTGTAGTGTGAAGTTAATGACTGGGAATGTGGTTTCTACTGCAGATGAAGTGTTGTAGTGTGAAGTTAATGACTGGGAATGTGGTTTCTACTGCAGATGAAGTGTTGTAGTGTGAAGTTAATAACTGGGAATGTGGTTTCTACTGCAGATGAAGTGTTGTAGTGTGAAATGCCTCAGTCTTAATCTCTTTTCAGTCCTTTGAGGGTCCTTGGAAAGAAAACCATGTGGTTCAAAGAGAGGCGATTAGTAACGACTAAGGACCAGATGCCAAAAGATGACAAGAACTTCAGTGAGCCATTATAACTTTTGTTTTACAGGCACAATTCACACTTAATTAACGGCCAGATTACGAGTTTTGCGTTATGGCTGCTCGCTAATGACTTGTACGTTATTTCCATTGCATATCTTTTTATAATGTAGGTATTACGAGTCTGAAAACAACCTCGTAACGTGTCACGGTAGCACGACTACTGCGTTTATTTAATAAGCGTAATTACAGGCGCGTTAAACATTCTCCCATAGAGATCAATGCTAAATTAAATAAGCACAGATTTTTCAGCTAACACTCGATCTCGTGAGAAATACACACTGCTCTGTCATATTACGTATACCACATAATGCATAACAAAACACACATGTAATGTACAAACAACAATCGCTCATGCAAAATAGCACATTCACATTACACATTCACAACTGGAAAAAAAAAATAATGCACAACATTTACACTAAACGAGGAATCCATAAATACGTTCAGATCTTGCAACACAGGAAAAAAGAATTGCTCATACACAAACAAAACATTTGCATTAAAGATTACGTAACATTAGCACAAATAAACATTTACACCACTTCACAAATATGAGACCATCACAAATCACCATTTACATTTACAGATACTACTTTTGGACAATGTTATGCAAAACGATCACTATGACATCATCGCATTATACACATTACACAAATACTAACTCAATATGAGCATGCGCAAATTCACACAACTAATACACATTGCACACATACTAATTACTAACGGAGAGATTATGAGTCTTGCATTAGCCTTAAAAAGCAGCGTTGAGAGGTCCCAACGCTGCTTTTTAACGCCCACTGGTATTACGAGTCTGGCAGGTACAGGTGTACCGATCACTTTCATTCCGCGACTCGAGCATACCGAAAATCCACTTACGTCAATTGCGTATCCTATCTTTTTAATGGGATTTGCCTAACGCTGGTATTACGAGTCTTGGAAGAAGTGAGTGGTACAGCCTCTCCTATCAAGACTCGTACCACCTTTAAAAGTCAGTAGTTAAGAGTTTTATGGGCTTACGCTGTAACATAAAACTCTTAACTAAGGTGCTAAAAAGTACATCAACACACATAAACTACCTATTAACCACTAAACCGAGGCCCCCCCCCCATCGGAAACACTAAAATAAAGTTTTTAACCCCTAATCTGCCGACCGGACATCGCCGCCACTGAAATAAATATATTAACCCCTAAACCGCCGCACTCCCGCCTCGCAAACACTAGTTAAATTTGATTAACCCCTAATCTTCCGTCCCTAACATCGCCTACACCTACTTACATTTATTAACTCCTAATCTGCTACCCCAACGTCGCCGCTACTATATTAAATTTATTAACCCCTAAACCTAAGTCTAAACCTAAGTCTAACACCCCCTAACTTAAATATAATTTAAATAAAATGAAATAAAATAACTACAATTAAATAAATAATTCCTATTTAAGACTAAATACTTACCGATAAAATAAACCATAAGATAGCTACAATATAACTAATAGTTACATTTGTATCTATCTTAGGGTTTATATTTATTTTACAGGCAACTTTGTATTTATTTTAACTAGGTACAATAGTTATTAAATAGTTATTAACTATTTAATAACTACCTAGCTAAAATAAATACAAATTTATAAAAAATAAAAAAACTAAGCCGTTATGGCTAAATAAAAATGTGTTAAAAGAAATTAGGAAAAAACGTAGGGCATTTAAATTATTAAAAGAAAATAGTACAGACTCAGCATACAATATTTATAAGGAATGTAACAAAGCATGCAAAAAAGCAATCAAATTAGCCAAAATTGAAAATGAAAAATTAATTGCCAAGGATTCTAAGTCTAACCCTAAAAGGTTCTTTAAGTACATAAATAGCAAAAAATCTAAGAAGGATAATATAGGTACATTAAAATGTGTGGAGGGTAGCATGATAAATAATGACAGGGAGAAGGCTGAGGTACTAAACCAGTTTTTTTCTTCAGTATACACAAGAGAGGAACCATTGAATGATACTTTGGAACAGAATAGAACATGCCAGTCCATACCACTAACTGGGTTTTGTTTAGAGGATATCAGGAAAAAACTAAAAAATATTAAGGTAAATAAAACTCCAGGCCCAGATGGAATACACCCAAGGGTGTTAAGTGAACTTAGCACTGTTATAGACAAACCTTTACTCTTAATTTTTCAAGACTCATTATCCTCAGGCATGGTACCCCAGGATTGGCGTAAAGCTGATGTGGTGCCACTCTTCAAAAAGGGAAGCAGGGATGATCCAGGAAGCTATAGACCAGTTAGTCTGACATCAATAGTGGGGAAGATATTTGAAGGGATTATAAGGGATTATATTGATGAGCATATTTGTGTAAACAAGATTATGAGTTCTAATCAGCATGGCTTTAGGAGAAATAGATCATGTCAAACTAATCTAATTAGATTCTACGAGGAAGTAAGTAAAAATATAGATAAAGGGGAATCAGTTGATGTGATATACTTAGATTTTGCAAAGGCATTTGATACAGTGCCACATGAGAGATTAATGCACAAAATTAAGGGACTGGGAATAGCTGAAAATGTTAGCTCATGGATAAATAACTGGATAAAAGATAGGGAGCAATGAGTAGCAGTAAATGGATCATACTCAGATTGGACAAAGGTAATCAGTGGCGTCCCCCAGGGATCAGTACTGGGCCCTGTTCTTTTTAATATTTTTATAAATGACTTGGAGCAAGGATTAAATAGCGACATCTCTATTTTTGCAGATGATACTAAGTTAAGTAAGGTCATTAGGTCAGAGCAGGATGAACTCTCTTTGCAAAGGGATTTGCTAAAATTAGAACTATGGGCAAGTGAATGGAAAATGAGATTTAATACAGAAAAATGTAAGGTTCTACATTTTGGAAGTAAAAATAAGCAGGCTATGTATTTTTTAAATGGGACAAGACTTAGCCAAACACAGGAGGAAAGGGATTTGGGAGTAGTAATAGATAACAAGCTAAAGATAAGTGCACAATGCAGGGCAGCGGCTTCAAAGGCTAATAAGATACTAGCATGTATTAAAAGAGGCATTGATTCAAGGGAGGAAAGCATAATTCTGTCATTATATAAAGCCCTGGTAAGACCTCACCTTGAGTTTGGAGTGCAGTTCTGGGGACCGATTGCTAAAAAAGATATTGCAGAACTAGAAAAAGTTCAGAGAAGGGCCACAAAGCTAATAAGGGGATTGGAGAAATTAACCTATGAGGAGAGGCTAGCCAAACTGGGTCTGTTCTCTTTAGAAAAAAGGCGCTTGAGAGGTGACATGATTACTTTATATAAATATATTCAAGGCCCATATACAGAGATGGCAGAAGCTCTTTTTATTCCAAGAAAATTGGTTCTGACAAGAGATCATAATTTAAGGTTGGAGGAAAGGAGATTTAATCTCCTGCAACGGAAACGTTTTTTCACTGTAAGAGCAATAAAATTGTGGAACTCATTACCAAAGGAGGTAGTGAATGCCAATACCATAGATACATTTAAAAATAGTCTGGATAAATTTCTGTATATAAACAAAATTCATGGATATGATTGCTAGTATTAAATGGGTCACATTTTAATGGGGTTATTTAAGCTTAACTGGAGCTTTTTGTAAGTATTTTAGATTTGTATAGGTTGAACTCGATGGACTTCAGTCTTTTTTCAACCTTATCTACTATGTTACCTGTAAAATAAATCCTAACCTAAGTTACAATTACACCTAACACTGCACTATCATTAAATAAATTAACTAAATTAACTACAATTAATTACAATTAAATTAAACTAAATTACGAAAAACAACAAACACTAAATTACAGAAAATAATAAAATAATTAAAAACATTTTAAACTAATTACACCTTCTCTAATCCCCCTAATAAAATAAAAAAGCCCACCAAAATAATTAAATTCCCTACCCTATACTAAAATACAAATAGCCCTTAAAGGGCCTTTTGTGGGGCATTGCCCCAAAGTAAGCAGCTCTATTACCTGTAAAAAAAAAAAGACAATACCCCCCCCAACATTAAAACCCACCACCCACACACCCAACCCTACTCTAAAACCCACCCAATCCCCCCTTAAAAAAACTAACACTACCCCCTTGAAGATCACCCTACCTTGAGACGTCTTCACCCAGCTGGGCACAAGTGGACCTCCAGATGGGCAGAAGTCTTCATCCGATCTGGGCAGAAGAGGTCCTCCAAGCGGCAGAAGTCTTCATCCAGACGGCATCTTCTATCTTCATCTATCCGGAGCGGAGCGGGTCCATCTTCAATCCAGCCGACGAGGTTCATCCTCTTCAAACGAAGTCCAAGCGAAGAATGACGGTTCCTTTAAATGATGTCATCCAAGATGGCGTCCCTTGAATTCCAATTGGCTGATAGGATTCTGGGTATGTGGGTTTTAATGTTGGAGGGGGTATTGTCTTTTTTTTTTACAAGTAACAGAGCTGATTACTTTGGGGCAATGCCCCGCAAAAGGCCCTTTTAAGGGCTATTTGTAATTTAGTATAGGGTAGGGAATTTTATTATTTTGGTGGGCTTTTTTATTTTATTAGGGGGATTAGAGTAGGTGTAATTAGTTTAATTTTTTTTAATTATTTTATTATTTTCTGTAATTTAGTGTTTGTTATTTTTCGTAATTTAGTTTATTTAATTTAATTGTAATTAATTGTAGTTAATTTAGTTAATTTATTTAATGATAGTGTAGAGTTAGGTGTAATTGTAACTTAGGTTAGGATTTATTTTAAAGGTAAATTTGTCTTTATTTTAGCTAGGTAGTTATTAAATAGTTAATAACTATTAAATAACTATTGTACCTAGTTAAAATAAATACAAACTTGCCTGTAAAATAAATATAAACCCTAAGATAGATACAATGTAACTATTATTTATATTGTAGCTATCTTATGGTTTATTTTATAGGTAAGTATTTAGTTTTAAATAGGAATTATTGATTTAATTGTAGTTATTTTATTTAGATTTATTTAAATTATATTTAAGTTAGGGGGTGTTAGGGTTAGGTTTAGACTTAGGTTTAGGGGTTAATAAATTTAATATAGTAGCGGCGACGATGGGGGCGGAAGATTGGGGTTAATAAGTGTAGGTAGGTTGCGGCGACGTTAGGGGGAGATTAGGGGTTAATAAATATAATGTAGGTGGCGGCAATGTTGGGGGCAGCAGATTAGTGGTTCACAGGGATAATGTAAGTGGCGGCGGTGTCTGGAGCGGCAGATTAGGGGTTAATAATATAATGCAGGTGTCGGCGATGTCGGGGGCGGCAGATTAGGGGTTAATAAATGTAAGATTAGGGGTGTTTAGACTCTGGGTTCATGTTAGGGTGTTAGGTGTAGACATAAATTTTATTTCCCCATAGGAATCAATGGGGCTGCGTTAGAAGCTGAACGCTGCTTTTTTGCAGATGTTTTTCAAGCTAGCTGCAGGTCTAGGCATTGGAGGGTTTGGTTAGATTTGAGAGTAGAGAGATTGGAGAGTAGAGAGATTTAGTGTGAGTTAGAGTTAGTGAGAGTTAGTTTGTTTGGGTGAGTTTGCAAGTGTTTTGTTCCTACATTCATTATATAAACACATTTACATGCAAACACATTCAATACATATATGCACTTATTACTAACAATACATACACTCCATACCCCATTTCCTCTCATACTACACTCCATACCCCATTCACTTTAAGCCCATACCCCATTCCCTTTAAGCCCATACCCCATTCCCTTTCATCCCATAGGTTTTTGTTTTATTAAACATATTGTTTACATATCCTCAATTTCGTCTTTTTACACATATATGTTTATCTGTTTAATACCCCTTACCCTCTTTTGTTTATATCCCATTCACACTTTCAGCACTTTTTTTACTTTTTGTTCATTATTTTGACCCCCTTTCATTTGGGCACCTTCACATTTTGTTTGAGTATGTCGGGAGGGGGGGATAGGGGGCAGATTAGCCCGGAGCTATTAGAGTACATTACGCAGGAGGCTAGGGCTGAGTTCAGGGATGACCTTGTAGAGGAGGCTAGGCAGGAGAGAGGGAGGGGAAGAGGAACGGGACAGGAAGGGGGAGAGGAACGGGACAGGAAGGGGGAGAGGAACGGGACAGGAAGGGGGAGAGGAATGGGACAAGAAGGGGGAGAGGAAGGGGTGGGTGGACCCAGCCACATTGTTGAAGATGAACAAGTGGCTGGGCCCAGTGGTGTGCAGCGCAGACAGGGAGCTTCATAGTCCGGGGAACAGAGGCTCACATCACATGGGAAGCCCAGGCAGAGGGAGGAGAGATATACCACGGTTGAGAAAGAGGCCATCATCAAGGCTTATATGGAGAGGGCTAGGAGGCTGCAGGCACAGAAGGATAAGAGGAAGCTGTGGATGGAGATCAGGGATGCCGTAAATGCAGTGGGGGGCTATAACAGGGATGTGAAGTCTATCCAGCATCGTTACCAGGACTGCAGAGCTGAACTGAAAAGAAAACTCACAAGGGAGAGGGAATACCTAGCAGGGACCGGTGGCAGTCCGGAAATGATCTTTGAGTTTTCCCGCTGGGAGGAAATGCTGCATCCCAACATCTCCGAGGTGGCCATAGTCAGTATTGGAGGAGTTGATACCGGGAACCTGCCCCTCTCATCTGCCAGTAAGCTCATTTAATAATCTCTTTATATCCACCTCATAGCCCATTAACACGCACAAATTATTTAAGGATATGACTAACCCAATTACGCTTTTTATACATTACATAAACACATTCACAATTACCTTGTGAAAGTTGCATTTCAAGAAAGCTATCACATTAGTATCTAGTCTACAGATTAGGTGTGCATTTAAACAGATTTAAGACAAACACAAAAAGACATTCAGATTGACCATATAGATATGAGAAAGACGGGTTTGCAAATGCTGAAATTGTATCGATTGCTTTTGCTTACAATAGAATTACGAAGGCAGCCTCATTAATACATTAATACACTTTAAAATAGAACATTTACATCTTTATTTGGAACTGTGCTAATATCTCGATTTCTTTCTTTTTACAATATACAGAGTCTGCCCCCGGGGAGGAGGCAGCACAGCACCCACAGGCTTCTCCTTCACCCAGGTATGAGAGTGGTGCAGATGACTCTTCACCTCGGGGAGACATGGAAGACATCCCTGTACCATCATCCCCTGAAGAAGCCCCCGCTGCAGAAAAGATCCCTGCAGCAGCCCCTCATGCACCAGCAGCCCCTAGTGCACCAGCAGCCCGCCGTGCAGCAGCTCCTCCGGAGAACATACCCGCAGAGATAGCAGAGGTGCAGATCTTGACTGATTTCCTAGAGGAGATGCATGCCTCCCGGAGGGAACAGGCGGAAAGCAGAGTCTACCTGATGGGAGTACTGAATGATATTCACGAAGATCAAAGAGAGATTTTGAATACTCTTAAGGATATGTTGCAGGTCCTCCGGGAGGCGCAAAACCCACCATCTGCTCCTGGGCCTCCTCCATCTTCTCCTCTGCCTCAATCTCCTCCTCAGCCTGGTGATCCCTTAACCACTCACAGTACTCCTCCTCCCCCTCTTCCCTAAACATCTACTATGAGAACTCGTCAGAGGGGGCAGTTGCCCCCCCAAAGCCTCAGTCTCGTGGGAAGAGGGGAAGGAAGAGGAAGTAATTTTGTATATATTTTTATTTAATGTGTAATGGATAGGTATGTGATGATGTGGTCTTCTTACACTTGTGGAGCACACTCTGTATTTAATAGGCAGATTGTTTGCAGAGTGTGTTTTACAAGTGTGTGGAGACCACATCATCACATGTTGTTGATTACATTGATTGGTTTTTGCGATGTGATGTCCAAACTGTTCTCCTAGAGGCCTACTTATCAAGCCGTCAACTATGCTGCATTCGACGGCACCAATACGCTCGCCTGAAATCGCCTAACATTGCTGCCGCAGACCTGAATACGCTTTCCATATTTAACAAAAAAGCTGTCAAAAAGCTGCGCATAAAGTACGGGGCGATGAGCAGCAGACTGTTGTTAACTGACAGTCATTGATCTTGCTGCTATTCGGCTTTTTCCCAGCTTTATTTGTATACTGTCACTAAACACTGCCACTATACTAAACTGTTTAACCCCTATCCCTCAGCTCCCGGACCCCGCCACAACTAAATAATAAACTTATTAACCCCTATCCCGCCGCCACCTCCATTATGTTCTTAACCACTAATGCCGCCCCCTACACCGCCGCCACCTACATTATGTTCTTAACCCCTAATCTGCCGCCCCCTACACCGCCGCCACCTACATTATGTTCTTAACCCCTAATCTGCCGCCCCCTACACCGCAGCTACCTACATTATGTTATTAACCCCTATCCTGCCGCTCTTGGAGCCCACCGCAACTAAATAAAGTTATTAAACCCTAAACCGCCAGCCCCCCACATCGCCATAAACTAAATTAACCTATTAACCCCTAAACCTAACAACCTGCTAACTGTACATTAAATATTAACTCATCCCTATCTTATAATAAATGTAAACTTACCTTTAGATTTACATTAAACTATATTAAACTATTAATTAATCTACCCTAACTATTATACTAAATTACATTAAGCTATATTAAACTAATAATTAATCTACCCTAAATTTTATACTAAAATTAAATTATACTACAAATAAAAATAACAATCTTATTTATTTAAACACCTAACCCTACTCAAATAATTTAAATCTACACTAAAAAAATTACTAAGTTACAAAAAAACAACAAAGACTAAGCTACACTAAAAAATAAACACTAAGTTACATAAAATATAAAAAAAAAACCTAGCCTACAATAAACTACAAATAGCCCTTAAAAGGGCCTTTTGCGGGTCATTGAACCAAAGAAATCTGCTCTTTTACCTGTAAGTAAAAATACAAATAACCCCCCAACAGTAAAACCCATCACCCACACAACCAACCCCCCCAAATAAAAACATAACTAAAAAAACCTAAGCTCCCCATTGCCTGAAAAGGGCATTTGGATGGTCATTGCCCTTTAAATGGCATTTAGCTCTATTGCAGCCCAAACCCTAATCTAAAACTAAAACCCACCCAATAAACCCTTAAAAAATCCTAACACTAACCCCTGAAGATTCTCTTAGAGTTTTGAAGATCCAACATCCATCCTCCAAGAAGCCGGCAGAAGTCTTCATCCAAGCGGCCGAAGTCTTCCTCCAAGCCCGCAGAAGTCTTCATCCAGACGGCATCTTTTATCTTCATCCATCCTGCGCGGGGCAGCTCCATCTTCAAGACATCTGACGCGGAGCATCCTCTTCGTTTGACGTCTTATTCCCGAATGAAGGTTCCTTTAAATGACGTCATCCAAAAATGGTGTCCCTTAGATTCCGATTGGTTGATAGAATTCTATCAGCCAATCGGAATTAAGGTTGAAAAAATCCTATGGGCTGTTGCAATCAGCCAATAGGATTGAGCTTGCATTCTATTGGCTATTCCAATCAGCCAATAGAATGCAAGCTCAATCATTATAGCTGATTGGAACAGCCAATAGGATAAAAGCTCAATCCTATTGGCTGATTGCAACAGCCAATAGGATTTTTTCAACCTTAATTCCGATTGGCTGATAGAATTCTATCAGCCAATCGCAATCTAAGGGACGCCATCTTGGATGACGTCATTTAAAGGAACCTTCATTCAGGAAGAAGACGTCGAACGAAGAGGATGCTCCGCGTTGGATGTCTTGAAGATGGAGTCGCTCCGCGCTGGATGAAGATAGAAGATGCCGTCTTGGTGAAGACTTCTGCGGGCTTGGAGGAAGACTTTGGCTGCTTGGATGAAGACTTCTGCCAGCTTCTTGGAGGATGGATGTCTGATCTTCAAAACTGTAAGTGAATCTTCAGGGGTTAGTGTTAGGATTTTTAAAGGGTTCATTGGGTGGGTTTTAGTTTTAGATTAGGGTTTGGGCTGCAATAGAGCTAAATGCCCTTTTAAGGGCAATGCCCATCCAAATGTGTTTTTCAGGGCAATGGGAACTTAGGTTTTTTTAGTTAGGTTTTTATTTGGGGGGGGGGGGGTTGGTTGTGTGGGTGGTGTGTTTTACTGTTGGGGGGTATTTATATTTTTTATTTACAGTTAAAAGAGCTGATTTCTTTGGGGCAATGCCCTGCAAAAGGCCCTTTTAAGGGCTATTTGTAGTTTATTGTAGGCTAGGTTTTTTTTTATTTTGGGGGGGGGCTTTTTTATTTTCATAGGGCCCTTAGAATAGGTGTAATTTGCTTAAATCTTTGATAATTTCTTTTATATTTTTTTCTAACTTAGTGTTTATTTTTTTGTATAACTTAGTGTTTGTTATTTTTTGTAACTTAGTATTTTTTTAGTGTAGATTTAAATTATTTGAGTAGGGTTAGGTGTTTAAATATATAATATAGTTAATTTAATTTGTAGTTTAATGTAATTTTAGTATAACAGGGTAGATAAATTATTAATTTAATATAATTTAATGTAATTTAGTATAATAGTTGGGGTAGATTAATTATTAATTTAATATAGTTTAATGTAAATTAGTATAATAGTTAGGGTAGATTATTATTAATTTAATATAGTTTAAGGTAATTTAGTATAATAGTTAGGGTAGATTAATTAATAGTTAAATATAGTTTAATGTAATTTAGTATAATAGTTAGGGTAGGTTAATTAGTAGTTTAATATAGTTTAATTTAAATCTAAAGGTAAGTTTTAATTTATTATAATATAGGGATGAGTTAATATTTCATATAAAGTTAGCGGGTTGTTAGGTTTAGGGGTTAATAGTTTAATTTAGTTTATGGCAATGTGGGGGGCTGGTGGTTTAGGGGTTAATAGGTTTAGTAAGTGGTAGTGATGTGGGAGGCCAGGGGTTTAGGGGTTAATACATTTATTTGATTGTGGTGGGGCCCGGGAGTGGCGGGATAGGGGTTAATTACTTTATGTAGGTGGCGGCGGTGTCAGGAGCGGTAGAATAGGGGTTAATAAGTATAATGTAAGTGGCGGTGGTGTAGGGGCAGAAGATTAGGGGTTAATAAGTATAATGTAGGTGGCGGCGGTATAGGGGACGGCAGATTAGGGGTGTTTAGACTCGGGGTATATGTTAGGATGTTAGGTGCAAACATAACTTTTATTCTCCCGTAGGAATCAATGGGATATCAGGCAGCAGATAACCTTTGATTCCTATGGCATTGAAAACCAGGTACGCTGGGCCGGAAAAGTGGCGAGCGGACCTGCTAGGAATTTGTTAACTAGCAAAAGTAGTCTGATAGTGCCAAATTTGCATTTGGAACATCTGTAGTGACGTAAGCATCAATCTGTGTCGGACTGAGACTGGCGAATCGTATGTTACGTCACAAATTTCTACTTTTGCTGGTCTGTAGGCTTTGATAAATAAGGGGAATCAGGCTCGCCACAATTACGCTGCGGAATTCCAGCGTATTTGCGGTTGACGTCTTGATAAATAGGCCTCCTAATCTCAAACAAAATGACCATTACAATTATACATGATGGCGTATCACTGTTTTGATGTCAACAACACAGCTTAAAGGGACAGTCATAACATGAATTATTGTTGATTACAAAGAAAACACTTTAATATGCATTATCAAGTTTTGAATAACAAGACTTATAGAAATACACGTTTTACTCGGCAAAATGACCCCTTATTTCAGTTCTTTTGACAGACTGGCATTTCAGCCAATCAGTGATGAATCCAGGGTAACTATACTGCATGAGCTCATTGTTTTCTATATGAAGCACATTAACTAATGCCTTCTAGTGGTCCAAATGCATTCAGATTAGATGCACTCATTAAGGTCTAAGAAATGAGCAGATGGACCTCCTAGCTTTAGCTTTCAACTAAGAACACTAAGAGAACAAAGATACATTGGGGATAAAAGTTTAAGAGACTTTAGAACAAAATTGCATTTTTTAATATTTAAATCATTAATGTTTTGCTTGACTTGACTGTCCCTTTAAACAAGAACATATGCTAACATATACTAATCCTTAGGGCTTGTTGGTATATCTACACGTACTTGTTAAAACAAGAAAATATTAGAATAGGATACTAAGCGTGTATGCCATATTTCTCTCGACGTGTTAAATTAAGTCTATTTTATTAAAGCTACATTATAATGTTTGCATTATTTAAGAAAGACATTTCATTTAGAAGGAATCTGGTTTCATGTCCTTTTAAGAGTTACATTAGAAATATATGCTCAAAGTACTATATTTGGAGATTAACAATGTGGAAGCCATACATGACACGATACTGAGCATTTACATTAAGAAAAAAGATCAGGACATAACATCTAGAATAAGTAGACTACTCATATATTTATCATATGATAAAGGTCAATGCATATTGATTACTTTATTCAAATACAAAAGCTCATCTTTAGGAATTATATATGTATAAAATTCAACACAACACAGTAATAATTTAGTAAAATGAAAATCTTGTTGACAAACATATTAAACAAGATGGAGTATATTCATGGATTTGCACTTGCCTCAAATTATATTATGCATGAAAACAATTTGCCTTCATTCGTTTCTTCAAGGAGACAGCCATCCAAACAGATTTCTCTGTTCTTTATCAGATATGGTTAAACAATGTACATGATTGACACAATCCATAATCCAAGAAAGTCATGGTTTTAAACTAGTGTTCTCATTTGCAAACGTTGGTTACATGGAAAGTAAAATATTGCAGGACAACGTAATCCAATCAGACGGATTTAACACCTTGGGATGTGATGTCTTAAGCATGGCGCATCCGAGATCACGTAAAAACTTCATCCAATCAAAGGCGCATCCGAGATCGCGTAAAAACGACATTCGATCAAAGGACTCATTTTACAGCTTTGCATGTGACGTCTTAAGCAACATGGTACATTCGAGATCGCGTAAAAACGGCATCCAATCAAAGGAGAAATTTTACATCTTTGCATCTTAATAAGAAACGGATTTATATTTTAAAAAACTAGTATGTGCTATATTGTTATCTATGAATGTCACGCTAGATAACGTAATACTGTGATATATGAAATATAATCCATTGTTGGTAATAAGGATATATTTCATTAGAATAGGAGTATTCCGAACTATTTAGGAAGCAGCAGGGTTTAATGGGCATAAAACCCACAATTTATGTTATACTATTATGTAATGATATTATTTTAATTTGATTCTTTATATTGTTATCTTTTGATGAAATGTGTTTCGAGGTAATCTCAAGACAAGAGCAGCAAAAAACCTATGTTCTAAATGCTGTTTGGTTGCTACATATATATACCGATTGTTATTGGTTCACCTATGTGTTTATTTAGAAACCATTAGTGCACTGCTGCTCCTTAAAAAAAATGATACAAAGAGACTGAAGCAAATTTGAGAATTTATGGAAAGAAAATATTTTTACAATAGTATGTTATACATAAATGATAAAATAAATTATTGTGTTTCATTTCCCTTTAAAGAGAAATAATGCTACGTGATACATTATGAAAATGTGGATTGGTTATACATCACATGTTACCTATAGCTCTGGTGTCCATCTTTACGTTTTAAAAAGGGGCACATGAGAAATACAAATGTCAGGGATGTTTTCAGAGTTGTTTAAAGAATTTGTTGGAATAAGAATATGAACGCATGTATTTATCAGATGTCTCACTTATTCAAGCGGAAATATGGTCAGCCTCCCTATAACAATATATCGTTGGATAATTAAAGAGAAACAATAATAATAGAAAGATATTAATCAGCTAAAATATGTGCATTACACACAGTGATTTCTTTTGTTAGACTACTACAATAAGATATAAGTGAAATTGGAATACATGTGCTGTCAACATTAAACTAATAGTCTGTTTTAAACATATTATATGTCTATGTTGATGTAAAAAGTAAATAAATACATTAGAAATGCAGATCCATTAATTAAGAATTGTGGTCAGCATCACTTAAAGGGACATGAAATACAAACAATTAAGTTCAGGATTCACAGAGAGGATACTTGTTCCATCAACTTCAAAATTTACATTGGTTATCTCATTAGTTTAATAATCTTGGGATCATTATTTTAAAGGTCCATCAATGCACTAATAGTCTCTAAATGAACACATGGATAAGCCAATAACAACCAATATATGTATATATATGCAACCAACAATCAACATCTAGAACTTAGGTTCTCTGCTACTCATGATCTTGCAAAGATAAACCTTTCAGCAAAGTATATCCAGAAAATTAAGCAAATTAAATAAGATGTAAATATGATATTTATTTAAAATTGTATTATATATCTGAATAATGAAAGACCATTTTTTGGTTTCCTGTCCCTTTAAGGATTTACCACATAAAATATAGATTTTAATAAATTACATACATAAATAAAGATGAAAAATAATATATTAATGACTTTCTTTTTATTATGTCATAAAACATAAGTCATATTGATAAATCAGCCCCATTGGAGCCATCTGACAAGGTAACATAGTGCATCACAGTCCTTGGAGGTGTCAGGGTGCCAGGAATCAGACTGAGACAAGAAGTGCAAAAATTATCACACCTTTATTAATAGCAAAAAAATAATAAAAAGTCCACAAGTCAAATAACAAGCCAGGAATCAAAACCAGAACTGTTAGTCAGACAAGCTGAGTCAGGAGTCAAAGCGAATAGTCAGATGAGCCGGAATCAGGAACAAGGAGAACAGTAGAATCAGGAACAAGCCAGAGATCAGGAACCAGGAGGGACGTCAGACAGCCAGATAATACACAGGAGCTATCACAAACAGGTCTGAGACAACGCAAGGGCAAAGCATACTGAACAGAGGCCCTTTAAATAATAAGTGATGACATCACAATTCTGAGACTGCATCCTGTCTCACATGGATGATGTACACCAGTCTGGCCATAAAAGGAAGTGCAGGAAATGAGCAGCATCACACAGTATGCATCAGAGTCAGGAAGAGAGGTGAGTAAAATGGCTGCCAGCAGCACATGGCAAACAGATCAGGGAAAAAATTCTGACATTATTCTCCCCACAACGTCCCCTCCCCCGCGGGAGGACAAAAGGCTTATTGGGGAAATGGGCATGGAAGGAACGGAGGAGGGCGGGAGCATGAACATCAGAGGAGGGAACCCATGAACGCTCCTCCAGACCGTAGCCACTCCAGTGAACCAAATACTGTACGCGGCCCCTGGACATACGAGAGTCAATAATGCTGCTGACCTCATACTCCTCCTGGTTGTCAACAAAGATAGGGCAGGGACGAGGCAACACAGTGGTAAACCAATTACAAACCAATGGTTTCAAGAGGGAGACATGAAAAACATTGGAGATGCGCATTTCAGGAGGAAGGTCATGAGTGTAGGC